>NW_012116021.1:1889308-1969677 GCF_000951035.1 Colobus angolensis palliatus | reverse complement strand
GCCCGGCTAATTTTTTTTTTGTATTTTTTAGTAAAGACGGGGTTTCACCGTGTTAGCCAGGATGGTCTTGATCTCCCGACCTCGTGATCCGCCCATCTCGGCCTCCCAAAGTTCTGGGATTACAGGCTTGAGCCACCGCGCCCAGCCTGTTTTTTGGGTTTTTTTTGAGGCAGAGTCTCACTCTGTCACCCAAGGTGGAGTCCAGTGGTGTGATCTTGGCTCACTGCAACCACCGCCTCCTGGGTTCAAGGATTCTCTTGCCTCAGCCTCCAAAGTAGCTGGGACCACAGGCACCCACCACCACGCACAGCTAATTTTTGTATTTTTAGTAGAGACATGGTTTCACCATGTTGGGCAGGCTGGTCTTGAATTCCTGACCTCAGGTGATCCGCCCACCTTGGCCTCCCAACATGCTAGGATTGCAGATGTGAGCCACTGCGCCTGGCCTGTAATCTTCTAAGAAGAGTTTAGCCACAGGTTTGAAAGGAGAAGAGCACCGAAAGGGCCACGCAGAGGGCTACCCGCCTCAGTTCAGGAGGGAGACAGATAAAAGTGAAACAAAAGCAGGTGGTCCCTGGAAGGGCACTGCTTATTTGATTAACCTGGTGGTGAAGGTGGTAGGTCCTGGTCCAAGCTACCTTTAAATTAAGTCTTCTCAAGTTACATTTGAGTGTGAGAGCAATGGCCCACTAATGGTGCTCTGCAATTACCTCTTGCATGCGTAAACAGAGTGGATGTGCCCTGTTGGAAAGGACAAGGGAGAGAAAGGGATCTGCCAGAGAAGCCAGGGAAAGCAAGGTCTTTGAGGGGAACATCTAGCTCTTTAGGGTCCCAAGTGGGCACCTACCATTCAGTGGGACCCTTACACACTGGCTGTAGCTCACTGGTCCCAAACCACAGTGGAGCTGATTCTGCTTCCAGCGAACTGGATCTTCACCTGCCCACTGCTCAGCCACGCTGCAGCTCTTCTCTTCCCACAAATACTGCCAGGGAAGGACTGTGCTGATGGGATTCTGGACAGGCAGCTCCATGTCTACCCACGTTGGTCGTGCATGACACTGCATGCCCAATATGTAAGCAGCAAGAACCACATTCAAACACAGAATGGAAGGGCTGTTTGACAAGAAGATAAACAAGCAAGGCCCAGTGCAGGCACTGTGGTTTAGAACCCACAGGGAAGGGACACACACGAAACTTCATTCTGTGTAGTGACCTGGGTCTTCCACAGGAGAGATATTTGGATAAACCGGCCACCTCAACACACAACAACTTCAATAAACTCTACCTCCTGGTGATAGGGGAAGAACCAAAACCAAAACCAAAACCAAAACAAAAACCTGTCATTTTTAGTAAGAGGAATTATAGAAAAATACTGTTCAGAAAAAATAGAAATTAATAGAATTTGTTCCTGTTTTACAAGTAAACAGTTCACAGGAAGCCACAAGACTATTTTAAAATCCCATATTGAAAGTCCAGGAAAGATGTGAGCTATGGCTCCAAAGAAGTGCCTGCTAAAAAATGAACCTGTGTGGCTCAGCTGATGAAACTGCAAGTCATTGTAAAAGAAAAGGTGTCTTTTCAAAATTGGAAAGTGGGTCCAAGCAAGCAGAGGAACCAAAGGGTCCCAGCCGAGAGGTAGCTGGTAGCCCCCAGCCCAGTCAGGGAGTTAAGCCTGGCCCTGCTATAAGCATTGCTGGGCAGGGCCACTGCAGTGCACCTCCACCACCACCTGGTTGTCCACGTTCCCAAAATTTTCCTTCTGTGTGTATTCTGAAACAGAAGTTCCTCTCGTAGAAGCACTGAATTCTCCCACCCTTATACCTTTTCTTTAATGGCCCTTCTTGACATGGTTTATAGGTAAGAAACATGACTCCAGGAACTCTTTACATGAGACATCCCAAACCAATAATACAAGCTATTTCAAGTCAGCAATGATGCCACAGTCCCTCCATTGTGAAGATCACAGAGGAGGGTGAGGGCAGCGGGGAAATAATGCAGCCTGATGGGGAATCCTAAATGGACAGTGACAGGCAAGTGGGTGAAATGCTCTGATTGAGGGAATACAGGGGCATTGGGAGCATCAGGGAAGGTTTCTAGGGACCTCAGCTGGGTCTTGAATCAGATGAAAAGGAAGGACAAGTGGTGGAAGCCCCGTGTCCAAAGTTACAGAGAACAGTGCCTTGAAAACTTACTTGAGGGCTTAGCACATGGCAGGGGGCATGCGGGAAAGAAGCATGATGCCAAGAGAGAGGCCAGAGCAGAAGGCAAATGCCAGATCTAAAGGAGACTTTTATGCCATGCTCTTCTTTGAATTCTCCTCTGAAGGCATAACTGATGGCATGGTTTCATGTTGTCATGACTTATGTCCCATTCACCATGAGAAAGGCATTGCTACACAAAGGGAGGTTTGGGAAAGAGCAATTACACCTAGCAAAGCATGCAGGGATTTACACCGACAATAGATTTAAATGTTTGCTTTATTCAGTCTCTAGAGAGAAAGAAGAGAGAAAGTGCGCCAAGTGTGATGGCATGAAGAGTATGGAGAAAGTTCAGCACTTGAACCTTGTGGTAGAAATGAAATACCCCCAAGAAGTTTATAAAAGGATGCTTTGGGGCCGGATGTGGTGGCTCACACCTGTAGTCCCAACACTTTGGGAGACTGAGGTGGGAAGATCACAAGGTCAGGAGATCGAGACCATCCTGGCTAACACGGTGAAACTCCTTCTCTACTAAAAACACAAAAAATTAGCTGGGCATGGTGGCGGGCGCCTGTAGTCCCAGCTACTCAGGAGGCTGAAGCAGGAGAATGGCATGAACCTGGGAGGCGGAGCTTGCAAGATGGCACCACTGCACTCCAGCCTGGGCAACAGAAGGAGACTCCATCTCAAAAATAATAATAATAATTAATAATAATAATGGGAAGCAATGCTTTACCCAGGAAGCTGCAAACATCTGGAATTAATCCATCCTAGAAATGGTAGGGAGGCAAACAAAAATAGGCTCAAGGAGCGTTTTTGATAATTTCGGGGGTGGGAGAGTCAGAGTGATGATTAAGGGAAGCTGGGGCTGTTCGGGATGGGTGCCCGACCATTTGAGGTTGGAGTCTTGTACAACAGCGTGCTTTCCCACCAAGCCTTGCAGACAGGGCAGACCAAGGGCTGGGATGGAATGACCACTCGTCCAGCCCAGTTGGGCACCACTGGAGCTTCCTGTGGTGCTGGCCTCAAGCCCAGGTAAGCCCAGTTGTGATAATGATGAGGAAGCAGGACTCAGAGCTGGGAGCTGTCCAGCCTGTAGAGAGAGTCACCCTATAGCCAGCCCCTATCTTCTCTTCCCCCACCACACTCAAGTGAACCAATCACTTCAGTGCCTGAGAAAGGTTGTGAATGCTCTCATCTATGGGCTCTGAGCAATATTTGAGGTTACTTTCTTCATACAGGTGTCTATCTCATTTTTACATGGATGTCACCTATAGGCAAGGACTAGACATAAAGTTACTATGCTCAGTGTCAGGGACATGGAGACAGGAAAATGTGATAATAATGAGGGGAAAGAGGAGGCTAAGGATAGAGGACAAAGAAATAGCAATAGTGATAATGGCACAAGTAATGGTGGTAATGATGGTGGAGTTGATAGCTGAGATTAAGCCAGGGAAATAAAGGTAGCAAAGATGGGGTAGGATGATAGGGATGAAGGTGGTGATGGTGTATGTGGTAGGGAAGATCATGGTGGAGTGGTGAAGGTAATGAAGGAGATAGAGTGAGCTCATCAGTGGAGGTAACATTGGAAGTGATGGAGATGGTGATTAAGAAAGTAACAAGGAAGGTCATGGAGCAGTGATGGTAGAAGTGACGAGGCTGGCCGGGCACAGTAGCTCACCTCTGTAACCCCAGCACTTTGGAAGGCCAAGGCAGGCAGATAGCTTGAACTCAGGAGTTTGAGACCAGCCTGGGCAACATGGCAAAACCCAATCTCTACATAAAATATAAAAATTAGCCAGGCATAGTGGCACACACCTGTAGTCCCAGCTACTTGGGAGGCTGAGGTAGGAGGATGGCTTGAGCCCAGAAGGTGGAGGCTGTAGTGAGCTGTGATCTGGCCACCACACTCCACCCTGGGCAACAGAGTGATATCCTGTCTCAAAAACAAAAAAGAAGAAGAAGTAATGACGCAAGTGGTAGTGGAAGTACTGGACCAGTCATAGTGGAGGTGATGTAGGAGAAGAAACGAATAGAGGAAAGCTGGAAGGGCTGACCATGGTGGTGGCGGGAGTGATGGCAGTAGTGAAGGTAAAGAAACAGTGATGGAGCTGGGCATGGTGCCTCATGCCTGTCATTCCAGTATCTTGGGAGGCCAAGGTGGGCAGATGACCTGATGTCAGGAGTCTGAGACCAGCCTGGCCAACAGGGTGAAACCCTGTCTCTACTAAAAATACAAAAATTAGCCGGGCGTGGTGGTGGGTGTCTGTAATCCCAGCTACTTGGGAGGCTAAGGTGGGAGAATTGCTTGAACCTGGGAGGCAGAGGTTGCAGTGAGCCAAAATCACACCATTGCACTCTAGCCTGGGCAACAGAGCAAGACTCCATTGCAAACAAACAAACAAAAACCAAAAACCAAAAAACGAAACAAAACAAAACAAAAAAAGAACAGTGATGGTGGAGGTGATGAAGGAGATGAAGGCACTGGAGTGAGTGGTGAAGGTGATGATAAAAGAGGCAGTGGTTGCAGTGGAGGCAGTGAGTAAAGAAAAAGGAAGTCAATGTGAGCTAGAGCAGGCAGGGAGGGATTGCTGGAATATTTGAGCCTTGAACCAGAATTGATAAACTCATAGAGTTTACGTAGAGGGGATAAGAGCAGGTCATTGCAGCTAGCAAAATGTTAGTGAGAATTTGGCGGGAAGAACAAGTTGGTTGTATTTGTGGGCAGCGAGGAGAGCACCCCGGCTGGAGGGGAGGATGAACATGGACTGGTGTGGGAAATGAGGAGAAAGAAGAAGAGTAAGTCCAAGCAGATGAGTTCACATTCTGGGTACAATGGAGACACCCTTCGGAGTCTCAAGCCGGAATGGGCTGTTAGGGAAGTGGTATTGTGAGCAGTCTGGAAGTGGTGAGCAGTCTGCTGGGAGATGGGGGGCATTCAGCTCGGAGACAGACTGTGGAGTCCCCTAGAAGTACACTGATAAGAGCCAGGTTTCTGCAGTGAAGGTGGCTCACTCACATTGACAGGCTCCCTTAACCCTAAGTTTGAGCTTATTTGACCCCTCCTTTCCTGGGGTCCAGGTTCCCAACACCACCCTAACCCCAATTCAGTGGCTCCTGAGGAATCAGGATTCATCTGGTCTGATCTAACCCTTCGTTAGGCTGGATCACAGTCATTTGCTGTGGCTAACTCTAGTAAGCCTGTGAGAGCTGACTGTGTAAATGTCTGCCCAGCTTAGACTAGAGTGACATCATGGAGGTAGTCTGAAATCAGCCACGATGGGAGTATTTACACCATGGAGATTGGCAAATGCTACACATTGGCTTTGCTTTTCCTGGAGATCCAGGTGTTAAACATGTAACAACACACTGGGTACCCCAGGAGCTCCACTATGAGAAGTACAGACAGTCCTGATGCTGGGCTCAGGCACAAAGCATCTCCTTGCATACTAACGTCATTTATGGCATATTTAAAATCTAACCTGGCCAAATGCAGTGGCTTACACCTGTAATCTCAGCACTTTGGGAGGCCAAGACGGACGGATTACTTGAAGTCAGGAGTTCGAGACCAGCCTGGCTAAGATGATGAAACTCTATCTCTACTGAAAATACAAAAAGTAGCCAGAGGTGGTGGCTACTCAGGAGGCTGAGGCACAAGAATCACTTGAACCTAGGAGGCAGAGGTTGCAGTAAGCCAAGATCATGCCACTGCCCTCCAGCCTGGGCAACAGAGTGAGACTCAGTCTCAAAAAAAAAAAGTCTAACATGTACGACAGTAATTGCAAAATTCATTAGGCCTGAGTTTTGCAATTATTTTCCCAACTTTTTTATTATGAAAAATTCAAATGTGCAGAAAAGTTGGAAGAATAGTACAATGAACATGTGTATCTTCACCAATTACATATTCGTATTTCCCCCAATTGCCCCAAGCATGGTTTTATAGTTGAATTCTCTCCCAAAGATTCAAAGGATCCAATCAAAGTTCTCTCATTGCATTTCATTGTTTTGCTCTTTAGTCTCTCAATTTCTCTTTTTTTTCTTCTTTAGTCTCTTTTAATCTAGAACAGGATCAACAAACTTATTCCATAAAGGGCCAGATAGTACACAGTAAATATTTTAGATTTTGCAGGCCAAGAAGCAAAATAAGTTAGGTACTTACATTAACAACCATTTAAAAACATAAAAACCATTCTTAGCTGGCAACTGTACAAAAAAAAAAAAAGTGGTGGGTGAGGTGGATCTGTCCTGTGGGTCATATTTGCCCACCTCTGATCTAGCACACTCTCTACACATACCCCCTGCAACAGGACCAGAGCCAGCTTCATGGACATGTGACCTGTGCAAAGGCCCTGTGTGCTCTGAAGGACCCGGTGCTTGGTTTGATGTTCTGCCATCATTCTCCTGAAATTCTTCATATTTTTATCTTTGAACTTGGGTTTTGTAAATGAAGTCTGACGGGACAATGGATTGTGTGCCAGATCAGAGGAGATACGCCCAATATTTGTGTGCACAGCCATTCCTTGCCACCCCATCTGTGGACAGCGTTCCTGATATTCCATAAGCACAGAATTCTAGTGAACCCATAATGCATGTTACATCTACAACTGGGTAAGTGGAACACTTTTATCCAAACCAGAAGCTTTCTGTCAAACCAGAACTGGCTTCAAATGCAGACAGAAGGCAATGGTGGACTAAGGAACCCTATCATATCCTTTTTGTTTGTTTGTTTGTTTTTGAGATGGAGTCTTGCTCTGTCACCCAGGCTGGAGTGCAGTGGTGCCATCTCAGCTCACTGCAACCTCCGTCTCCCAGGTTCAAGTGATTCTCCTGAGTAGCTGGGTTTACAGGTGCACACCACCATGCCTTGCTAATTTTTGTATTTTTAGTAGAAATGGGGTTTCACCATGTTGGTCAGGCTGGTCTCAAACTCTTGACTTCATGATCTGCCCGCCTCGGCCTCCCAAAGTGCTGGGATTACAGGCATGAGCTACCACACTCAGCCATCATATCCTTCCTTACTCACCTCTTAATTCTCTATAAAGTGAGTGATATGTTCTCTGTAGCATGCTACCCTGTTAACTTACACTGAAAATGATGACATATATGGAAAGCGAATGATAGAGCAATTTTTTTTTCTTTTCAGTACATCTTTATTTATAAGTATGTGAAGGTAGAGAGTAGGTAGAATGTGTATCAAGAAGAGAAATAGGCCAGGCCCGGTGGCTTACATCTGTAATCCCAACACTTTGAGAGGCCAAGGTGGGAGAATTACTTGAGCCCAGGAGTTCATGACTAGCCTAGGCAACATAGTGTGATCCTGTCTCTACAAAAAATAAAGAAATTATCTGGGCATGGTGGTGTGCACCTGTGATCCCAGCTACTCAGGAAGCTGAGATTGGAAGATCTCTTGAGCCTAGGAGCTCAAGGCTGCAGTGAGTCATATTTGTGCCACTGCATCCCAGCCTGGACTACATAGCGAGACCTTGTCTCAAAATATATATATAGTGAACCCATAATGCATGTTATATCTCTTGTTTGTATATATATACACACATGTATTAATAGAAGTAAAATAAAAACAGCTGTGTTAATTTTGTCCAGCATTTTCACTGCTCTGATAAGAACAAAATATATGTGCATGTATGAACTATGAAATAGCAAATTGTGTAATTTTGGCGATTCCACCATGAGTTAAATGCTCTTACATTTGCATTTAAAAGTGGCATTGTATACCATGAAGATAACTGTAAATTTTATGCTAATAACTTAAAATTTTAATTTCTCTTTACTTAAAATGACATCAAATAGTAAATAAGAAACACCAGGATGAAACAAGAGAGAATGATCATGGAAGAAAAGTTTGTCTTTTAGTATCTTTAACAGTACTTTTTTTCTTGCTTTTTGAACAAGGGACCCCACTTTTTTCCTTTAAACCGGGCTGCAAAAAATCTGTAGCCAGCCCTGACTGTGATACTGGCTCTTAAAAGAGTGTAGGCAGTGTGGAATGTCCTACATTCTGAATTCATCTGATTGTTTCCACATTGTGTTAAGTCACTTGTTCCTGAATCCCTATGTGTCTTATAAATGAGAAGTTAGGTTTAGATGCTAATATGTTTTGGTTGTGTCCCTTCCCAAATCTCATCTTGAATTATAGTCCCCATAATCCCCATGTGTCATGGGAGGGACCCAGTGGAAGGTAATTGAAGCATGAGGGTGGTTACCTCCATACTGTTCTCGTGTTAGTAAGTCTCACGAGATCTGATGGTTTTATAAATGGCAGTTCCCTGGTACACACCCTCTTGCCTGCCACCATGTAAGACATGCCTTTGCTCCTCCTTCACCTTCCACCATGATTGTGAGGTCTCGCCACCATGTGGAACTGTGATTCCATTAAACTTCTTTCCTTTATAAATTACCCAGTCTTGGGTATGTCCTTATAGCAGCCTGGGAACTGACTAATACAGATGCTTGAGTAGATTCAGGGTAAGCCAATTTTGGTAACACTATTTCATATATGAGTTTGCATTTTTCACATTGCATCACACCAGTTGGTGTCTCCTATTAGGTTGCCTCACTCTGAGTGATGCTATTTGATCTTCTGGTTAAGGTGATGACCTGCAGGCTTCTCTATGGCAAAGGTATAATTAGTAATTTTGTGCAGTGTTACTTTGACTGTGCAGTTCCCCAGGGATCTTTCACCTAATGATTTTAGCATCTGTTGATGATCTTTTCCTAAATTAATTATTACACTGGAGGTTGTGAAATGTTTTTCTCATGCCATTATTCCCTTTACATGTATAAGTTGACCTTTTTCAATGAAAAAAACTTTCCTTTACCCCCTTCTTTCTCTGTCTCACTCTGTCTTCTTCTCTCTCTCCATCACTCTGTTTATTTTGGGGGACATGTCTAGGGACTCTTCTTTTATTCATTGCATTACAATTAAATATCATCATTGTTCTTTGTGATTTGTCTCAAATTAGACCACATTTGCTTAGAGGAAGCCCCTTCAAGCTGTTTCCTGTCTTCTTTTGACATGGCTTCCATTCATCTTTGAGCACCTCCTTGTTTCTTGACACAAAAGGTGTTTAGGCTCATCTTGTGCTTTTCCTGCTCCAGATCTGGCACCAGTCGTTGCTCCAAGGACCTCTGTGTTTAGAAACCACCATTTGGGCTCTAGGTGTGCTAATTGCTGCTGAGGTGTCAATGCCTCTAATGCTTTTCAGAGGACATGGATGGGACATAAACTTTTTAAAAATATGTGTTTATATTAAATTTTAAGTTCAAATTTAGTATCATGTTTTGTTTTCAAAAGTTCTATATCTCTTTTACACTGAAAATCTTAGTTCCTAATACAATTAATACATTTACTTATTTGCTTTATTCTACAAAAATAAAGTAGTTTCAAAATTACAATACTAAGATTACTTCTAACAATAAACCTACTAAATGAATTTAAAATTCCTCTGCAGTTGTTTCTCTCCTTAGAACACATTCGCCTTTAGTCAGAATACTATGTTAAAAGTTGTTTGAGGCTGAGTGCAGTGGCTTACACCTGTAATCCCAGCACTTTGGGAGGCCAAGGTGGGCAAATCACTTGAGGTCAGGAGTTCAAGACCAGCCTGGCCAATGTGGTGAAACCCCGTCTGTACTAAAAATATAAAAATTAGCCAGGCATGGTTGCACACGCCTGTAGTCCCAGCTACTCAGGAGGCTGAGGCAGGAGAATTGCTTGAAACCAGGAGGCAGGTGTTGCAGTAAGCCGAGATTGCACCACTGCACTCCAGCCTGGGCGACAGAGCAAGACTCTGTCTCAAAAAAAAAAGAAAAGAAAAAGTTGTTTGAAATAATTATTTCCTTCATGAGGTAATATTTCTGGTTTAACATAGAGTTAGGTTCATTTATTTCTGCTTGTATTCAATTTAAGGGTTTGCTTTTTTGCCTCTTTTTAAAATTTTATTTTCAAATATTTAAAACATTTACATAGCTCAAAAGTTAGAATTAGCCTATAATCCTAGCACTTTGGGAGGTGGAGATGGGTAGATCACTTGAGGTCAGGAGTTTGAGACCAACCTGGACAACACAGTGAAACCCCATCTGTACTAAAAATATAAAAGTTAGCCAGAAGTGGTAGCCTGCCCCTGTAATCCTAGCTATACTGGAGGCTGAGGCATGAGAATCACTTAAATCCAGGGGGAGAGGTTACAGTGAACTTAGATAGTGCCACTGCACTTCAGCCTGGGCTGTAGAACATGACCCTGTCTCAAAGAAAAAAAAGTAGAATTATATTAAACTTGTACTCAAAAAAGTTTTCCTTCATCTTTATCTTCTCCACTCTACTCATCAGAACCCCATCCCCACTGAATATGCAATTATTTTCCTTAGTTTCTATTTTGCAAACTAAGCAAATAAATAAATATTATTATTTGTATTTGTTTCTTACACAAAAGATAACCATATATACCCTGCTTTGCATCTTGCTTTTTCATTTAACAGTGTACCCCAGAGATCACTGTACAAGTACATGTTCATAGAGACTTTCCTCATTCTTTTATCAGCCTGCCTAGTACTCAGTATGCAAATGAACCACAATATATTCAACCAGTCCCCCGGCTGAGGTGCATTTGAGTTGCTTGCCATCTTTTGCTTTTACAAATAATGCCATGATGAATAAACACGCATTTATTGGTGGAGTTATATCTTCAGGGTAGATTCCTGGAATGAGATTGTTGGGTCAAGGGTAATTGTACATGCCTTTTGGTTAAATATTGCCAAATTCTCCATTTCGCATTCAAACCAGTAATGTGTGTGACAGCAGATACACAGAGCGAGTGTCAAGCTTTGGGATTTTTACCAATTTGGTACATGAGAAATGGTAGTTTAATGAAATTTTAATATGCATTTCTCTAATTGTGGGACTGAACAGAGTTTTGTGTTGAAGAGCCACGTGCCTTTCTTTTTTCTATGAAATGTCTGCTCATGTCTTTTATTCATTTTTTCCTTAGGATTTTGCTCTCTTTTTCTTCTCTATTTCCAAGAGCTCTTTATATGTGAACCCTTTGTCTGTCATACAGATTGCAAACGTTTCTCTGCAGTGTGCCAATTGTCTTTGACTTTGTTTTTGGTGTGTTTTGTATCAGGGTTTATCTTTGGAAAAGGAGGAAGGAAAGAGGCAAAAGCTGCTAGAGCTTCCTTAGCAGGATTTCAGCCCAAGAAAACAGCCCCAATCACATGTGTAAACATCCAGGAATCTGGAGCCAGGGGCCATGAAGACTGTTGTGAGCCATGATGGCCGCAACCCTCCTCCTACCACTGAGCTCATGGGATCCAGCAGACAAGGTGAGCAGTCCTCAGAGAGAGGCCAGGGGTCAGGTCCCTTCATGGGCTGGGTTTGTACAGAGGCTGTGAAATTCCTCCTGAGCTCAGCAGGACATGGCATTTGACTCTGGGAGAGCAGAGCATTCCAGACCCCACCCAGAACAGGGCATGAAGGAAGCCAGTCATGAGAGGGGAAGGGCAGGACCTGGGATCAGTCCTGAGTGGGACCCTTGCTGACTCACCCCAGGCCATGGGGCCTTCCCACACCTGTAAAGAAAGGGAAACACCAGAGATCCCAATTCTAGTACTAGAGGGAAGTTAGAGCTCCCAGCTGCCTCGGTGGACTCTGTGTGTGTGCAAAACATGAAAACTAATATTAGAACTGCTAATAGTTAAATGTTGACAAATATCGGCACTTACAGAGTTTATGGTTTGAACTACATGGAATTTCTGTTTTATGAGGCAAAAATGGTCAAATATTAGCAATTTTTTATGGCTCCATCCAAAATGTACCAGGAGTGTTCTAAGTGCTTTCTATGTATCATCCCATTGCATTCTCACAACAACCTTACAAGATAGATGCTTATCTGAGGAAATTAAGGCTCAGAGAAATGAGGTTCACCTTTAACCTCCTCTCTCTTCTTGTCTGTCTGGCAGTTCCTCCCAGACCAGAGCTCGTTCACTGCCAGATATTAACAAGAACCAGGAGGCCGAGCATGAGGGCTCAAGTCTGTAATCCTAGCACTTTCGGAAGCTGAGCCCTGGAGTTCAAGACCAGCCTGAGAACATGGTAAGACCCCCACCTCTACAGAAAATACAAAAATTATCCAGGTATGGTGGCATGCACCTGTAGTCCCAGCTACTCAGGAAGTTGAGCTGGGAGGCTGGCTTGAGCCCAGGAGGTAGAGGCTACAGTGAGCCGAGATTGTGCCACTGCACTCCAACAAGGGAGACAGAACAAGACCCTGTCTCACAAAAACAAAAACAAACAAACAAAAAAAACGGAAATGAAGAGCTCCAGATAACTTTGTTAAGAAGAGAAAGGGAAATTGATATGCATTGAGTGGTTACTCTACCTAATGCTTTACATAAAATAGCCTTTTTAGTCCTTGTTATGGACTGAATGCTTATGTCCCCAAAAATTCATAGGTTGAAATCCTAACCCCTAGTGTGATGACATTAGGAGGTGGGGCCTTTGGGAGGTGATGAAGTCATGAGGTTGGAGCCCCCATGAGTGGGATTAGTGCCCTTGTAAAGAAGAGATAGGATAGAAATGATTTCTCTCTTGTTCATGTGAAGATACAAAGGGGAGACCACCAACTGCAAACCAGAAAGAAAGCCTTCACCAGACACTGGACCTGCCAGCACCTTGATCTTGGACTTCCATACTCCAGAACCGTGAGAAGTAAATGTTTGTTGTTGAGTTGCCCAGTCCATGGTATTCTGTAATAGCAGACTGAACAGTCCTCATAAGAACACTGCCAGTCAGGCGTGGTGGCTTGCACCTGTAATCCCAGCACTTTTAGAGGCCAAGGTGGGCAGATTGTTTGAGCAACAGAGTTCAAGACCCGCCTGGGCAACATAGTGAAATCCCATCTCTACAAAAAACACAAAAATTAGTTGGGTGTGGTGGCACACACCTATAGTCCCAGCTACTTGGGAGGCTGAGGTGGGAGGATCACTTAAGCCTGGGAGACTGAAGCTGCAGTGAGCTGAGATTGAGCCACTGTACTCCAGTCTGAGGGACAGAGTAAGACCCTGTCAAAAAACAAAAACACTGCCAAATTAGTGTCAATAGTTCCACTTTAGAGATGAGAAAATAAATGCTCAGAGTTTAGGGAACTTGCCTGAGGTCACTCAGCAAGAAATGGAAGAGCCAAGATGCAAACTCAAATTCGTCTGTCTCCAAAAGCTGGGTTCCTCCAAGATTCTGTATGTACTCCATCCAGATCTGTACACAGATCCTCTTTGGGAACTGTCTTCAGAACCAAAAAACTAGTCTCAACAATATGGGTTGTCCTTTACTGATGAGCCCTTTGCCTTCTCCCCTTCCTCCTGGAAGCAGCGGTGTGGCTGTTAAACAGGGAGACTTGGGTGTCAGATAAACTAGGTTTGAATCTGCTTCCCTGCTGTGTGATCTTGGACAAGTTACTTAACCTTGCTATGCCTCAGTTTCCTCACATGTAAAATGTGGGCAACAGGGGTTTATTGTATCTCCCTTGAAAGGCTGTAATGATAACGCAAGATAATTAATCCACTTAGAGCACTTAGCACCATGCCTAGTATATAAAGAGTGCTCAGTAAACATTGGCAATTGTGATCCTTTCCAGGCAAGCCCTGGCTGATTTACTGTGCTCTCCATGTGAGGTGAGGGTCCCCTTCTCTCTGCTCCCACACATCTCAGGATGCCTGCCATGCACTTACCTCCTGGGCATTGGCATCACCTGCCTGCTACTTTATACCCGGCATGAGCCATGTTCTTGCGCTCTTAAGTCCTGCGGTCAGTCTCACAGCAGATGAGCCAGGGGTCGCTTGGAGGGGATCACTGTCAATCCCAGCTGGTCATTGGCCTGGCTGACCTGCTGATCACCCCTAGCAGACTGAACACTGTCAGGATATTCTCATCTCCAAGCAGCAAGAACCATGCCTGGCTCATAGGCAAAGAATGAATAAGCTAATGACTATTAGCTATTTTTAATTTTAAAACATCAACCATCTCCACTGAGAAAACTCAAAATAGTTTGGAGTAGGGATGGGTAGGGGTTGGTTCCTCGAATAGTGGCGGCCTCACTGGATCTGCGAGTATCCAGCCTCCCTAGGGAGCAAGCTCATTTGCATGGATAAATTCTGATCTGTGGTTTTCAAGTCAGTGCCTCTTTGTGTTCCCTACAGTGCCCTGCACACAGTAGGAGCTCAATAAATAGGTGTTTATTTATTGAAGTATTCCAGAGCCCCTGAACTCACAAACAGAAACCAGAACCTGCGTCTCCTCCCTGGCAGGCCAGGCCTCAGTCCACCTGGGAAGACAGATGACCATTCACCGATCTGGCCTTCTGGGAATACTGTCCTGACTCCAAGTGGGGCTGCTGAAAGGGGGCCATTCTCTCATCTAAGCGGGGCCGCAGACACTTCACAATGAGGATTTTTTTTCTCAATTGTCTCACTTGACCTGTGGGTCTGAGAGTCAGTGGGCAAAGCCCAGGAAAGTCCTGTGACAAATGGCCTTCCACCAGCCCACGACCCACTCTACTCTCTTGGACTTCCCAAGACCGTGAGAAAACCAAGAAGGCTGCAACCTTTCCCTCTTTCCAGCTGCATGGGGAACGAGTGTCCCTAAGAAGTTGGGGGCCTTCTTCTTGTGGCTACAACATCTGAGCCATCACCCTTCTCTCCCTCTCCCTCCATCACTGCAAGGAGTCATGAAGAGTCAGTTATCTTAAATTGTAACAGAAGTACTGCTTGACCAATGCGAGGATTTCTGGAGAGCCAGAGGGAGCACAATACACCTTCCCCCTGAATCATGGCTCTGTCTCTGCAAAATGGGGAGCTTGGGAAGGGAAGGTCACTGACCCAGAACCTTGTGGTCCATTGAGCCAGCTGGGGGTGACTAGTGGAGAAGGTGAGACATAATGGAGCAGAATGGGGATGGATGGGGGTTATGAGCCCATGTTGAGGAGAAGGGAAGATCTAACAGGAGAGTCTAGGATCTCCTGAGAGATCCAGACCAGCTGGTCTCATCTCTTGCTTTCAGCACCTTGCCCCAAACTTCTAAAATTTTCGTAAAGTCATTTAATAGAGACAACACAGGACACAGCACCATGATTCCACCAAAGGTCTACATCATAGTCAAGGGTTTAGGCTGTGGGGACAGAGAGGCCTGTATTCAAATTCCCGTTGGACAGGTCAGGAACTCTTCTGAGGAGCACATCTGTAAAAAGGCAGGTAACACTATATCCTTTCTTGTAGGATTGGGATAAGGGAAGCTCAGGACCTAGCACAGTGAGCACTGAGCAAGTATTGGCTACCATGATTACCAAGTGCAAAAGCAGAAGGGTGCACAGGCAGCAATCCTACAAGTTATCCTCTTTGGCTGCAGCCACAGGTGTGAAACATCATGCAAACTGAAAAGATAGTTTGGAGATCACGCTGTGGAGGGCTGTAAGATGTTTGTACTTAATTCAGTGGTCATGGGGAGCCATTGAAGGTTTGTGACCAAGGGAGAAACGTGAACTGAGACAGAATCAGGGAACAAGATGAGAATGGAGTTTGTGGACAGAGAATTTAGCCTGCGGTCTTGTCACCCATGTCCTTGTGTTCAGATTACCCCAACCCTAATGTCACCCCTGCCACTCTCCAGTCCCAGCCTACTCAGCAAACAGCTTCAGCCTTGCCCTTGAGAATCACAGTTTTCTTCTTTCCTGCCCTCTAATGGGAATGTGAAATCTTGCTTGAATTTGCTGAGTTAAAATAACAGGACTCAGCGAGAAATAGCAGGTCTGCACTGGTTTGTAAGCAGGCCCCGGTTTGATTTAATGCTGATTTAGTGTGAGTGCCATTTTCACGTGTGTTTCTTCTCACTTTACTAGGATTTCAATTTTTTTTTTTTCTCTGCAGTGCTCTTTGCCAATCTCCGATAAGAGGATCCTTGGCAAATCCAGACACGAGTCTGGCAGTCTGTCGGTGTACCTGTTATGTTTTAATCTGTAGGGAGAGATATGCTAAAAGTAATGTCACCACAGTGGAGGGAGTGGGCTCTGGAGCTGGGCCATGGTGTGTGTAAGGGTAGGGACTGGTCTGCCTTGCTCTCTGATGAACTCCCCACACTTGGAAATGTGCCTGGCACGTAGCAGGCTCTCAGTAAATGGATGCTAGTGGAGAAACCTGTGGAAGGATGGATTTGCCCACCATTGTAAGCATATGAAAGTCTAAGAAACACCACACAGGGCTGGGGACCTCCCCCTCAGGAGTGCCTGGGTGGCATCTGCCCTGCTCTAGAATGTGGCACAGGACTCCTTGTGGTGAAAGGGGAGGTGGTGGGGGATGATTAATGAGCAGGTATTGGAGGGTTGGCTGATCTAGTATCCACCCAGACTAAAACCCCTGGCATCTACAGCCTCTGTCTGAGAATGAGTCTGGTTGGCATGCCCAGTGGCGGCCCAGATGGGGCATGACATCAAAACAGCACACGGGAAGGGGCCAGGCTCCCACTGCCACCTCAGCCCCACCCCAGCACTCCGGCATGCCCCTCACCCTTCCCCCGGCCCCCACTGCAGATGACAAAGGCAACACCTTTACTGCCTTCTCAGGTGGCGGACGCCCGTGACCCTCAGCTCGAGAAACCCATTGGTGGGGGCCAAGCATTCAGGGTCTGGGCCTGGCCTTCCATGCCGGAGCAGAGCCCAAGTCAGGGCCTGAGTCCTGGGCAGAGCGTGCCCTCCCGAGGTCCAGGGGTCCGCGGAGGGCAGCAC
This sequence comes from Colobus angolensis palliatus, assembly GCF_000951035.1. Taxonomy (NCBI): domain Eukaryota; kingdom Metazoa; phylum Chordata; class Mammalia; order Primates; family Cercopithecidae; genus Colobus; species Colobus angolensis. The sequence goes on along the minus strand of NW_012116021.1, from coordinate 1,952,696 downwards.
ATCCCTTCCTGGCGTGGCCAGGACACGCGGCCCCACGCGCGGGCCACACAGGACACCGGGGAGGTCTGAACCCAGGGCCCGCATCCGAGGCAGTCGAACAAGGGCAGGCTTTGTGCGCGGGCGGCGGCAGGACTGCGAGTCCCCTGCACCTCACCCGGCCCAGATCCCAGCCCCTGCCCAACAGATTCCTGCGGCATGTATCTTGGCAGTGCGGCAGCACTGACCCAGCCCTCGCCCTCCCCTCTCTCTCCAGGAGAAGAGCCCGGGAAGTGCCTGGACCTCCGAAGGATGCAAATCACCCACTGAATCAGCAGATTGTGGCAGAAGAGATACAAACTTGCTTTTGGGGAAGACAAACACAGGGGCCCACTTTGCTGCTCCCTGCCCACCGCCGAAGGGGCGGAATGTGCTTTTAATACAGGGAGTGAAGGTCCTCCCCAAGGGCCCCAGCGCCCAGTCTCCCTATGGCCCCCAGGAGTGAGGGACGTGCACAGCTGAGACACCTGCGCTTCTCCTCCTCTCTGAGCTATGCCTGTCTTGCTATAGCAGGGAGCCTGTGTGCTGAGCTCACTGCAGGGACAAGCTGATGGGAACCTGAAGAGAGTCTCTGGGGTTCTCACCCTAAGATTTCAGTCCCAAGCCACCCAGTGCTCCCAAGACCCATGGCCACAACAAACCAGACGCCCTGCCTCTCTCCCAGGACCTTGCCGGGGCTCTACCAGAAGCCTGATACTGCTGGAGTCGATTTGATCTTGGGAAGGGAGCTGTTGGACTGTTCTCTGGTCATCCTCACACTCTGCTGGAGAAAATCCATAAAAAGACGTGACCTTTCAGGAGGGCAACTTAGAAACACCTGCAAGGTCTTTAAAATGGTTCTTCCTTCTGATGAGTTATTTCAAGGAATTTATCCTAAGAAAGGAATTGTGAAAGTGCACAAAGCATTACAGATAATAACAAAGCAATTGGAACAAGTTCATGGCCACAAGTTCACAAACTATGATGTAGACATTGCAATGGATATGGGAAAAATTGTCATAATAGATCATTAAGTGGAAAAAATATAAGTAAAAACTGTATGGGGCTGGGCGCAGTGGCTCACACCTGTTAATCCCAGCACTTTGGGAGGCTGAGGCGGGCAGATCACTTGAGGTCAGGAGTTTGAGACCAGCCTGACCAACATGGTGAAACCCCATCTCTACTAAAAATACAAAAATTAGCTGGGCAAGGTGGCACAGGCCTGTAATCCCAGCTACTCAGGAGACTGAAGCAGGAGAATCACTTGAACCTGGGAGGCGGAGGTTGCAGTGAGCCGAGATCACACCACTGCACTCTAGCCTGGACAACAAAGTTAGACTCTTCTCAGAAAAAAAAAAAAAAAAAAAGCGCATTTTCAGTTTCAGAGCTTTAATAGATCTTAAGGAAGCTGGTATTCTGAGTAAGAAGAAGCTGAGAACTAAACTAAGGAGCAACAAGGATTTCCCATGCCTAGTAACAAATGCCACAGGGTTTTCTCGATGATCGAATGAAATAATGCTAGCCAGCATTATTTCATCTGCTTAAGATGTAGAGGGAAATTAAAAAAAAAAACTATATCAAGACAATGGAGAGCAGGAAAGAAAGTAAAAGAGGCAGAGGAAAAGGGAGGTAAAGAAAGCCTATCATAAGATGGCAAAAATAATAATGAAATCAGTAATTAATCCAAATATTGGAAGTCTAAACTCAACACCTAAAATGTTTGCCAGACTTGGTTTAAAAAATATGTACATAAAGCAAAAAGTGACAGAATTATAAGAAATTTATAAATTCACATCCATAGTGTGTGATATTTATAAGAGAAATAGTCAAAACAAGAAAGGGAAACCTTAAAAAAACTGGAAAAGATATACCTAGAAATATTAACCTCTCACCCCCCAAAAAGCTGCTGTATCTGTATTAAACTTGAAGATAAAAAGCATTATTGCAAATATGAAGAAGTGCTTAATTATAAAAGGAGAGACTCACCAGGAAGCTATAAGAATTATAAGTTTGTAGGCATATAATAAATTCGGTATCCAAATTTATAAAGCAAAAAGCGATAGAGTTACAAGAAGAAATTTCTAAATCTTCAGTCATAATGGAAGAGTTTTATTACACGTCTCTCAGTAATTGATATATTAAGCAGACAAAAATTTAGTAAGGACATAGACTATTTGAAGAATACAATTACGCTTAATCTTTGGACATATATAGAACTATGTATCCAACACATAGAGAAATACTTTTCAAGAACACATAAAACATTTGCTAAAACTTATTATGTACTAGGCATAAAGAAAATCACAATAAAAACTATAATCAGTATCATATAAACCCTGTATTTGAAAACAGGGCAATTAAAATAGACGTCAAGAACAGAGAGGTAACTAAATATAATGCCATACATTTTGAAACACGTTTAAAACAAACTTCTAGATAATTTATGAGTTAAAGAAAAAATCAAAAGTTGGAAAATATTTAAAATTGGATGACAATGAAAATCCTATGTATCAAAACTTATGGCATGGGTGCCTTTTCCCTTTTCTTCTGTTCCTGATCCATTCAGTGCTAAGCTATTGGAGGGACAGAGCAAGGTAACTGATATGTACCCACTCAGAGGGGTGGCCTGGAACCAGCACCACATCCTCAGTGGAGGGAGAAGCACGTCCATGCAGGGGGGCGGCTCAGCATGGGGAGTCAGAGCCTGAGCTGGGAGAGAGGGCCGCTGTGCAAGGAAGCAGCCCAGTAAGTGGTGTAGAAGCCCAAATGTGGTGAGGATGGCATTCATATACGGGGCGTACCTGACAGGAGATGTCACTCTGGGTGAAGAGGACACTCATAAATGCCACACCAATACAATTCCAATCCAACACCCAGGGTTCATTCACATTTCTCCCTTTCCATATGTGAACTTCCCTTCTCCAACAGCGAGAAGCCTGGCTCTCCTTGTCCTTAGTCTACGGATGCATTCTATTCATTCCCCCTTGTCAATACCGCTCACCACTGCTACTGCCTCTCCTCCAAAAAAGACAGACACCTTTCTTACTCTAGTTAGTCTCTGGCACTCCATGCAAAATATTCTGTACTCTACATTGAACTTTTCTATAAGTTGGAGACTGTATTTAAAAATGCATTTAAAAACAAAGTGAAACTTACAGGATGCTGCTAAATCAGTAAAGGTACATTTATAGCCTTAAATGCTTATATTAGAAAAGAAGACTGAAAATTAATCAGCAAAGTACCCAAGACATTTGAGAAAGAAAAACAGAGTAAACTTAATGAAAGCAGAAGGAAGGAAATAATAAAGATAAGTGCTGGCAGCTACATAAGGTCATGTAAACACCTCCACACTTCTGGAGAGAGTGAAACTTGATGTAACCAATTTGGAAAACAATTTTCTCATCTAGTAAAGTTTAAAATGCACACCTATTGGGAGGCTGAGGCAGGCAGATCACCTGAGGTCAGTAGTTCGAGACCAGCCTGGCCAACATGGTGAAACCCCATCTCTACTGAAAATACAAAAAATTAGCCAGGTGTAGTGGCGCACACCTATAATCCCAGCTACTTGGGAGGCTGAGGCAGAAGAATTGCTTGAACCCAGGAGGCAGAGGTTGCAGTGAGCTGAGATGGCACCGTTGCACTCCAGCCTGGGCAAGAAGAGCAAAACTCCATCTCAAAAATAAATAAATAAAATAAAATGCACACCTATGACCCAACAATTCCACCCTCAGAAACTTCTGCACATGCCCCAAGAGAGAGTAGAAGAATGCTGATAGCAGCATTGTTATAGTAGCCAAAAAAATCAAATCAAATATAAACAAATGAAATGTCTATTGATAGAATGGATAAATAAATCATGGTCTATTCATACAATGGAATACTGTGGGTTAGTAAAAATGTTTAACCACAGCTACACTCATGACCACAAATGAATTTCAAAATCATGATGAGCTAGTGATAGAAGAATGTACATTGCTAAAAATATTCAAGAAAATATAGGATGAAGTATTTATGCCCTTGGGGATAAAAAGAATGTCTTTAAAAAGACATGCAAAGTATAATGGGAAAGACTGATAAAACTGACAGTATTAAAATTAAAACATCCTGCATTATAAGTTACTATAAACAAAAGAGAAAGACAAGCCACAAACTGGGAGAAGATAGCTGCAATGCATTTAACTGATGATGGATTCTTCTCCAGAATTTATAAAAGAATTATTAAACATCAGCAAAAAGACAAGCTCAAGAGGGAAAAAGGGGCAAAGGGTATGTAAAAGGAAAATAAATCTTGAGACCCCAAAATTGCTAAGCTGAAGGGGAAAGTCCAGCCGGGAAGTGCTCAGGGCAAACTTGCCTCCCATTCTTTTCAAAGTCATCCTTCTGCTAGCTGAGATAAATACATATCTGACTGCTTCCTTTGGAAAGGCTAATCAGAAACTCAGAAGAATGCAACTATTTGTCTCTTATCTAGCTATGACCCAGAAGCCCCCTCCCCGCTTGGAGTTGTCCTGTCTTTCCAGATGGAACAAATCTTACATATACGGATTGTAAGATTGTTAATCTTACGTACATTGATTGATGGCTGAGGTCTCCCTAAAATGTATAAAACCAAGCTATGCCCTCACCACCTTGGGCACATGTCATCGGGACCTCCTGAGGCTGAGGGCACGTCCTTAACCTTGACAAAAGAAACTTTCTAAATTGCCTGAGATCTGTGTCAGATATTTTGGGTTAACAGGTATGAAGATGCAATTTACAGAAAAGGAAAGTGGAATGGCTAGCAAATTCACTGGAAATGGGAAAATGCAAATAAAATCTATGGAGCTTAAAATGCAAATAAAACCTAGGAAAGCCTAGGTTCCCACCCCAGGTTTTCAACACCAGGCTCATGATCCTTCCAGTGTTACCACTCACTCTGTCCACTCATCTTCAGGCCCATTGGTTGCTGATCACACCCCAGTGCTCAGCCTGACCTTTCTACTGTTCCTCTAGGTGCCAGTGCTCACCTGTCTCTTGAAGAATGGTGCACTCTGCTACAGCTATTCCAGTTCCCAGGAGATAGACACATATAGCCCCTTCATTCCCAAGTCACTTATATACTTCCAGGGTGGCCAGGCTCAGGCAGGTTCAAGTCAAAGGAAAATCCTGTGGTTAATGAGATGATGGGTCCTTTCAACCCTCAGCACTATTGCTGAGTCAGTCTCACTATGGCTGAGTCCTCCTTTCCCCACGGTGGACTCTTTTCCAGGTTCTCAGATATCCATTTCCTTCGCCATTAAGTGTCTGTTGCCTTCCCCACCCCATTCCTGTATGTCAGAACCTCCAAGTATAAATACAATTTGAGATCATTTCCAAGAAGCTATCCAGCCCCCATAAATGTCAATGAATGCAAAACGTAATTCATGATTCTAATTTTTTTTTTCTGGGATAGGTAAAAATTGCTAATTTTTTTCATCAAGATAGAAGTGAAAACAAAGAACTTTGGAAGAACCAAGCTTGGAGGACATGTCAGTCATGCCATCTTGCTGAGAAGCCTACTGCTTTAACTTGGCCATGGTACACCTATAGCATTCTGCCTCAACTCCATTATTCCTCAAGTAAGAAATTCAGGAGTAAGAATAAAACCAGTCAAGACATACATGCTTCTTTCTCATCTGGCTGTAAACGAAGCCATGCCTTGAGATTAGCGAAAACTGCCATGTCACAGAATCACAGTTGTATAAGTTCCCACCCATAGCAGGAATGCCCTCTAAAATTTTGCAGATCTGGTGACAATGAACTCTATTTAAATCCCTCCAGAAAAAAGAGGAGGGCGTAAAGTCTAACGATACCAAGCATGTACGGTATCCCCAGCTCACATTGTGGGACACAGCCAAGCACTGTTCTCCATCAATATCTGCTGAGTAATTTTTCATTTACTAAAATATTTATTAAAAGCTTTATTTGAATGTGGTCTTTGACCCATACGCTTTATTTTGTGACTTGGAACATTTCTATATTTTTGCATGAAAGTTACATTTAGAAATCTAACCACCCTCAGAAAATAGCTTTTTGTGAATCTAAAAATTCTCAAGCTTGTTGTTTCAATGACTGGAAATGACATTTCTCTAAATGGTTTCTTTAAAAGCATACATAAATCAGCACCACTCACTGGCTACAAAAATACTGATGCAACGAACGGATTAAGAGTTATTTGCAGATTGTAGCATGCTAAATTTATCCTTAAGATCCACTCATGTCACCAAATATGGGTTTCTCAATAGTACTGAAAAATAAAGTTATTTTTAAATATAATGTAACCCAAATGTTAATGGTCCCCTTGTCCCGCCTCATTCTTTCCTCTTTCCTATGTTTTCTTTAGCAGTGGCCAGAGAATAAAATTTCTTCATATAGCTGCATTAATAGTGCATAAAAATTGGAAAACAAAAGGAAAAGTTTCCAAACAATTATAAGCATTTTTGTGTCTTTCTTCCTTTCTTTCATTCTTTCTTTCTGTTATTGTTGTCCATTTGTAAATATATTTGTTAGTTTATGTACATTTTTGTGCCCCCTTGTTTACTTTGTAGCAAATCCCCCCACCAACCCCTCATCTCTGTGCTATGTGCAGCACCTTCCCTCTTGCCTCTCCATTGTCTCCTTGTGGACAGGGATCACATCTTTGTCTCCCTGTAATTCCCTGGAGGACACAGCAACAGGCACATTGCTGTGTGCTCTCAATACTATTCACTAAAATTCCAAGTCATCAAAGAGCAAAGAACACACCAAATCTTCAGAATTGCGACTTACCATGCAATGCCTAGATCACATAATGAGAGAGATTCTGTTGTTTTTCTCCCATGATAAGAAAAAAATTCAGGTTCAGAAAGCTTTTATAACCTGTCCCAGGTCACAGAGATGACAAGTGGCCCAGCGAGGATTCAAAGTTCCACGGAATCCAAACCCCAGACTCCTACCAACCTGTATGACGAATCTCTTTTTGAATACAGAGGCCTCTGTCTTTAATGATGCCTCTATTTCAAAGCTAGAGAGCTTCCACTGTTAGAAAAATGTGCAGTGTGGGCCAGGCACGGTGGCTCACACCTATAGTCCCAGCACTTTGGGAGGCCAAGACAGGCGGATCACTTGAGGTCAGGAGTTTGAGACCAGCCTGACCAACCTGGTGAAACTCCCATCTCTACTAAAAATACAAAAAAATTAGCCAGGCGTGGTAGTGCACGCCTGTAATCCCAGCTACTCAGGAGGTTGAGAAAGGAGAACAGCTTGAACCTGGGAAGCAGAAGTTGCAGTGAGCAGAGACCGCACCACTGCACTCCAGCCTGGGTGACAGAGCGAAATTCTGTCAAAAAAAAAGAAGAAGAAGAGAAGAGAAGAGAAAAGAAAAGAAAAAGGAAAAGAAAAGCCCAGTGTGACTTTCCGTAGTGACAGGCTTTGAGGTCGGTAATCATGCCCACCCTGGTCTTCTCTACTCCAAGCTAGTAACCACCACTTTCCTCACACTTTCCCTCCTATAGCAAGGCCTCCAGTCTTCCCACCAGTATCAATCTCTTCCAGAGGCTTTTTTTTGAGTCTGTACATATATTGCTTCAAATATTGTGCCAACAGTTTGGCAATACGGCCCTTTGACTTGAAAATTAAAAGTCCCTCTTTTCTAAGAAATGGCTATTTGTTCTTCAGCCATAGTAACAACTAAGCAGCACAAAGGATTTAAAACCTGACCTGCTAACTTGTCTTCAGTCTCACACTGAAATTCACGCTCCTGAATCAGCCAATCATAAATGGCACATGATTCTGAAAGTCAGCCGATCAAAGATAGATGCATGCTTCTGCCATCCAATCAGCAATAGCTGCACTCTAATAACCACACCTCCTCAATTTAAGGTCAACCAATCCGTTAATTCTCACTCCTGAAATTCTATTAATCTTTGAATTCCATGCTTTCTCCAAACTTTGTTCAGAAAGACTGTCTCAAAGCACAATTTTCTCTTACTTTACAAACAGTAAATCCTGCTTTTTGTTTCAAGTTTTCACTAGTGCACTCTTCCTTTGATATCCCTAACAATGGTCTTTTCTGGGAGTTTATCCTAAGAAAACAACCAAGCATATGTGCAAAAATTTAGCATTAGAGAGATGACATCGTTTATGATGGAGAAGCAGCATGTGTCCAACAGTAGGCTATTAGGTATAAATTTTGATATTTCCACCAAATGGAATAAACGCTAAAATAACCATGAAAAACCAAGTTGTGGCAGATTATTTTATTGATATGGGAAAATGTCCAAAACATGTTAGTGGAAAAAGCAGATTGTAATGTAATATTTATAATACAATTCCAATTTTGTGAACTATTTAAGTATATATGTATAGGAAAAAAGACTAGAAGGATATATAGGAAGCCATCAATAGTTATTTAGGAGCTAGGATTACAGGCAATTTTCCTCCTCTCAATTTTCAGCATTTTCTTAATTTTCTGCAATAATACACGTATTGCTTCTGTAATTTAAGAGAAAAGGGCATTTTTAAAAAGTGATATCCAGAATAGAGCACAATCCACTGATGAGTGCAGAGAGCAGGACAGAGTACAGACAAATGCCTCCTTGATAATGCAATCACCAAATCTGATCATATCTCAATTGCAGCCCCGTAATGCTGTAGGCACATATTGAGTTCAAGGTTCATTACATTCTCCTTGTTCTTTCCTCTTCTATATTCCCAGTCATCACCTCTCAAGTGCAACTTGTTAAAATTGAACTCACTTTCTTCTGGTTCCCTGCCTGCTCTGGCTACACATCCCCTCCCAACACACACACACACACACACACACACATACACACACACGCACTCCTTTCACCAAAGCAAGTTCTCCACGATCTTAAGTCCTCCCAGGCCTTCAGGCTCTTCTTCCCCTTTGCATCCTGTCCCTTACCAAGCCCTCCAGATATTCTTCCAGAATGCCCTGTGCATTCGCCCCCTTCTGCCAACACTCTACTTCAACTTTTCCTACCTGATAAGGTATATCAGACTGGCAACCTGAGAATGAAACGTTGCCCCAAACCAGTTTTTCTTGACCCACATACTATTGAATTATAGACCAACAATTGCAGATTAAGAGACTTCACATAAAAATACAAAATTCTGGCCTCTTACTAAAATAAAACAAAACAGTCCTTTCACTGTCTGACCGCCACCATCATGGGTCGCATGCATGCTCCCGGGAAGGGCCTGTCCCAGTCGGCTTTGCCCTATCGACGCAGCGTCCCCACTTGGTTGAAGTTGACATCTGACGACGTGAAGGAGCAGATTTACAAACTGGCCAAGAAGGGCCTGACTCCTTCACAAATTGGTGTGATCCTGAGAGATTCACATGGTGTTGCACAAGTACGTTTTGTGACAGGCAATAAAATCTTAAGAATTATTAAGTCTAAGGGACTTGCTCCTGATCTTCCTGAAGATCTCTACCATTTAATTAAGAAAGCAGTTGCTGTTCGAAAGCATCTTGAGAGGAACAGAAAGGATAAGGATGCTAAATTCCGTCTGATTCTGATAGAGAGCCGGATTCACCGTTTGGCTCGATATTATAAGACCAAGAGAGTCCTCCCTCCCAATTGGAAATATGAATCATCTACAGCCTCTGCCCTGGTCGCATAAATTTGCCTGTGTATTCAAGCAATAAAATGATTGTTTAACTAAAAATAAAAAATAAAAATAAATAAATAAATAAATAAAACAAAACGCTATGTTGAAGTTGAGAAGTGACTTCCCCTTTAGACACAGCTAATCCCTCCCAGTTTTCCACAGTCTCCAGTACCCTCTACTGCACCTCTAGCACCAAGAGTTCCAGAGGTCATTTAATGTCAAACTTGCTCAGTTGTTTTTCTTGCACAGTCCCCGTGGGCATTTCAGTGTGTGACCCTGACCTAGATTTAATGAATTATTGTTGCAAGCAGCCTTCAAAATCCTTTCAGAGTAGAAATATCTTCTATATATTTTTTAAATAGTATTTTATCTTTGTTCTAATTAATTATAAAATGATAAATTGCCTAAGAATTGATAAGGTAGAAAATGCATCTCAGCTTTCCCTATTAATCTCTGAACAAACAAGAAAAGGAAGACTGAAGCTGGGCACAGTGGCTCACACCTGTAATCCCAGCACTTTAGGAGGCCAAGGCAGGAGGATTGCATGAGGTCAGGAATCTGAGACCATGCCTATGGTCCAAGCTACTCAGGAGACTAAGGCAGGAGGATCATTGAGCCCAGGAGATTGAGGCTGCAGTGAGCCATCATGCCACTGCACTCTAGCCTGGGTGACAGAGCAAGACCTTGTCACAAAAAGAAGAAAAAGAAAAGGAAGACTAAGTTGACCACATAATACAGTATTTTTTTTCTTAAGTTGCACTAGCTGAAATGGTCTTTTATTTTTAAAAACCATATATTTCAGCTTTCATCTGCATGTTGTTCTTAAGAAAGAATCATAACCACCTTTTTATGGAAGAAAATAAAAGACACGTAATGCTTTCATTGAAGAAGTTCACATGTCTTATTTTTCGCTGGTGTCCTAAAAAGGAAATTGTGGTAAAAGAAGAGAGATAGACAGATGATAGATAGATGATAGAGAGACAGATAGATGATAGATAGATAGACAGATAGATAGATAGATAGAGAACTTACAAGTAAACCCCTGTTTCTTACCTCTCAGCAACTGCCTTAGCAGACACTTACGGAGAAAGAAGATATTCTTTAGCTTTTTGATGTAGATGCAAAATGAAGGTGAAAAACCATCAAAACAAATCACTGCTTAACATTCCCAGGTATTTCACTTCTAATGTGAGGTTACAGAAAAAAAATTCCCTGGTATATCTTCCAAATGTGAAGCCTATCTGTCTTTTACACTGTAGGGTGGAGAACATCACAGTGAGCAAGTGTGCCCTTTGAGTAGAGAAAAAAAGATTGAAATAAGCCCTCCTGAAGAGAGATTTCTGTTGTAGTTTGAGTTACCTTTATTGGCTTTGAATCAATATAACCTTGAAAAGCATGGTGTGTTGTAATCAGATCAAGAGAGGAGCATCTCTTAAATCTAACAATAAAATAGTAGAATTATTATAATTCTGTGACCTCAACAATGGGTTGGCCCAGAAGAGAGCGAATGACCCAGCAGAGCCAACTAGGTGGACTTGCGCCCCAAAGGGCAGGCAGCAAGACAGAATACGATGCTGCTGTGTGCAACCCTGTGAACTCCGCCTCCCACAGGGAACTGATGTAACTGAAAGGTGCCAAATCCTCCTTAGATCACCCCTGCTCTCTCCCAGTCCCCACCTTGAGATAAGTCTAAATAGCACCCCTCCGCCCTCACCCTGCCAAAAATCCCAACTACGAAAGCATTGAAGAGTAATTATAAATTTACCACAGGTCCCCAGGGGAAGTAGAAGGCAGTCACATCATATCCCACCCAAAATAACATTCTCAGGTCCCTCCTGATCATGTCTTTTTTCTCTCTCCAGTCTCTTTTTAGGGCTGCCTAGCCTCTTCTCTGGTCTCCCTCCCATCACCCTGGCTTCCTCCCACCTGTCGGATAATTTTTTTCTGAATCCTACTACACCAGCTGTTCTCAACACTGGCTGTATCTCATGAGCCCCTGGGGAGTTTACAAAGTAAACCAGTGCAGAGCCTCACCCCCAGAGACGCTGATTCAACTATCCTGGGGTAAGATCCAGGCCTATTATTGTTTCCAAGCTACCCTGGGACTTCTAAGGTGCCACCAGAACCACAGTTCTCCAAATCTCCTTGTGTAGAACATCTTAATTTCTCTGACATGCATCCTTACTCTTCACTGAACCCTCTAAAGAAGGCCATGAAGATGTCTTCTCCTGTCACATTGATAGCTTGGCATGTAGTTGATAAGTCAGTCTCTTGTAAAGTTTAAAGCATGGGAATTCATTTCATCAGAGCCTTCATTTAAAAATTTAAAAAAAATTCTCTTTCTGCACAATAAGTTCAACACAGGAAACAATTATGAATGCGTGCTAAGGTTTAATTATAAGGATGTTCACAGTTCATAAAAGTAAAAATCTATAATCCAGCAATAGATTTGGTTAAATAAATTGTAGCACATTTTTATGGCAGAATAATATGTATCATTATAATAACCATATTTTAAAATAAAACTGTCATAATAATTTCCCTTTTTAGTATTAATAAACAACCTCAAACTGAGAGGAAAGTTGAATCATACATATGTGAATACCAATATATCCTTCCCCTAGATTCACTTACTGTTAACATTTGCTACATCCTTGCTCACTCCCCTCTCATTGATATTTGAATGTATGTTTTGTTGTTGCTGGGTTTTGTTTTGTTTTTGCAGAATCATTTGAAGGTAAACTGCAGACACTGTGTTACTTCGCCTATAAGCACTGCAAACACGTCTCATTTCCTAAGAAGGAACACCTTAGCCTACAGTAACTGTATTACCATATCACACTCCGGACATCAATATTGATGTAATAATATAATCTAATACGAAGTCCATATTCAACTTTCTCCAGTTATCCCCAAATTGTTTATGTGGCTTTTTCTTTTTTAAAACAAGAAATCCAGAATCCATTCAAGGATGATGTATTGCATTTGGTTGTCATATCTATTTAGTCACCTTAATCTAGAGTAGTCCCCAGTCTTTTTTTTTTTTTAGTTCAGGCTCATTTTGTCAAAAGTCTCAAAATCTGGGTATCTGATTGTTTCTTTACAACTATGTTTGGGTTAAACGTTTTTAGCAAAAAGACCACCTAGGCAATATTGTGTTCTTTCCCTTGTATTACATGAAGACATCCATAATGTCGAGTTGTTCCATTATTCATGATGATATAATGTATCCATCACATAAAGTGACTTTTTTCAGACCTCTCCAATGTAAGGCACTTTTAACTCGTTGAAATTCACAACTTAGCTGTAGGATGACACTTTGAAATGGTGTGAATATCTTTTCCCCAACAACCTTCCCCCAGTGCATCCACTGATGACCCTTTCCTGAATCATTTATTACAATAATGGTTGCAAAACAGCTTATAACATAATATTAAATGAAAAAAACTAGAGTATAAAGCTACAGACGATACAATGTCAACCATTGGTGTTTGGAGCTGATTCTTACTGGCCCTCAAAAGCCATCTGTTAATTCTTGAGGAATTTTGAAAGTCAGGTGTTAAACTGTTGGTTGCTTGAAATTCACCATGGTGAGAGTATGTACAACACAGATACCAGCAAGTGCTATAAACCAGGGACTTTTTAAAAAGAGCTGATTTAACAGCACACTACTGATATATATAAAATGTATATACACATATGTGCTAGATTAGTCCATTCTTACATTGCTATAAAGAAATACCTGAGACTGGGTAATTCACAAAGAAAAGAGGTTTAACTGGCTCACAGTTCCGTAGGCTGTACGGAAAGCATGATGCTTGCATCTTGCTCAGCTTCTAGGGTGGGCTCAGGAAATTTACAATCATGGCAGAAGGTGAAGGAGGAGCAGACACGTCTTACATGGCAGGGGCAGGAGCTGGAGCAAGACAGAGAAGGGGAGGTACTACACACGTTTTTCCCCCGGAGACGGAGCTTGCTCTGTTTCCCAGGCTGGAGTGCAGTGGCGTGATCTTGGCTTATTGCAACCTCTGCCTCCTGGGTTCACGCAGTTCTCCTGCCTCATCCTCCCGAGTAGCTGGGACTACAGGCACGTGCCACCACACGCAGCTAAGTTTTGTATTCTTAGTAGAGATGGGGTTTCACCATGTTGGCCAGGCTGGTCTCAAACTCTTGACCTCATGATCCACCCGCCTCAGCCTCCCAAAGTGCTGGGATTACAGGCATGAGCTACCCCGCCCAGCCCGGTGCTACACACTTTTAAACAACCAGATCTTATAATAACTCACTCACTATCAGGAGAACAGTACCAAGAGATGGTGCTAAATCATTCATGAAGGACCACTCCCATGATCCAATCACCTCCTACCAGGCCCCACCTCCAACCCTGGGGATTACAATTCAGCATGAGATTTGGGCAGGGACACAGATCCAAACCATATCACATGCTTTAAACATAAACGAACTCTAAGAAAATATCAGAAAGTGATGATCTATGTGAGATTATGGATGATTTTTACTTTTCAGCTTTGTCCTTTCTTGTATTTTTCAAGATTTTCATAATGAGCATGTATTAGTCAAGGTTCTCTAGAGAGACAGGGCTAACAGGACAGATATATATATGAAAGGGGGTTTATTAAGGAGTATTGACTCACACGATTACAAGGTGAAGTCCCACAATAGGCCATCTGCAAGCTGAGGAGCAAGGAAGCCAGCCCAAGTCCCAAAATCTCAAAAGTAGGGAAGCTGACAGTGCAGCCTTCAGTCTGTGGCCGAAGGCCCAAGGGCTCCTGGCAAACCACCGGTATAGGTCAAAGAGTCCAAAAGCCGAAGAGCTTGGAGTCTAGTGTTTGAGGGCAGAAAGCATCCAGCACAGAAGAAAGATGAAAGCCAGAAGACTCAGCCAGTCTAGTCCTTCCACGATCCTCTGCCTGCTTTTATCCTAGCCTTGCTAGCAGCTGATTAAATGGTGCCCACCCAGATTGAGGGTGGGTCTGCCTCTCCCAGTCCACTGACTCAAATGTTAATCTCCTTTGGCAACACCCTCACAGACACACCCAGGAACAATACTTTGTATCTTTCAATCCAACCAAGTTGACACTGAATATTAACCATCACAGGGCATCTGTTACTTCTGTGCTTTTTAATGCCTTTTTAAATGAGTGCCAATCAATGTCTACACCCACAACGAGCCCCCAGTCATAACCAGCATCACTCTCTCTATGGTGACACCTTAGACTCAGAAGTTCAGGGGACTTCAAGGTTACCCTTGAGGAAATGCTTGAACCTACTACCGTGCTCTAATTTCACAGCCCCAAACTCTAAACAAGCAACTGAAATACAATTTGGAAGTCGGTCTAATGGAGAGAGAGCCAGTTGCAGCTTGAGGGTCTCTTTGAGAGTGCTGGCCTTGTGGGCCTGAGGGGACCAAGAAGAGGTATTCAAAAACAGCACATAGATTTTTAGAAACGAGCCAGGGCCCACTTCCAAAGAGACTAACTGGAAATCTTCTGGATAGGATCCATCCCTCATTTCGGGGTCACCAGTTAAGAAACACTAATATTGAAGCACACAATTGGACAGGAACACTCTGGAAGGCAGTTGTACAGAGGCCCCCAAAGCATGATCTTTGGTTACTGCCATTGATTGCTCTTCCAACAGAGTCAGAAACTGTGGATTTAGTGATTTGGGTGTCCCAGATACATGTCCTCAAGGCTGTTATAACAGGCTCCAGCTGTCCTGGTACATATTGATTGCTACAATCTCAAATACATGGCAGAGACAAACTATCCGAGGTAGGGTTCAAACCATTCTGCTTCTTATTTGGGTTCATGTAATCGCCAGACACTTCGGCATACATTATCACATTCTGATCCTCACTACACTTTGAAGTCAGCAGGTCAGGTTGCATTATGCATTTTCAAAAAGGAAATGATTTAATACTTAGAGAAGTTGAGTGAGTTGCCCCAGAGCCCATGGTCACTGTGTTCTGCTGAGACTGGCATAGGCTCTGAGAGAGTGAGGAAAATCACCGGGCCTTGGAGTTTCTTCACACCCAGTTTGTCAGAAGAAGGAAGCACCAAGAGATTCAGAGAAAATGGTGTGCGCAAGAAGAGGGCATGCCTTTGCTGATGTGTTCTGGAGAAGCAGGGTGGCCGGAAGAAAGCAGAACCATAACTGGGAGTTAGTACCATGTGCCCATTTTATGGATGAAGGACCCTGAAGCTTAGACTATGTGATCTCTAGAATGAGATCACCTGGTTCTAGATACAGCTCTGCCATCCACCAGAGTGATGCTGGGCATGCTCCTCCCCTGCCCCCATGGGAGACTCAGATTTTCCAAAACAGAAGTGAGGAGATCGCCTCTAAGGCATAGCCCAGCTCTAGGATATGGATTCTTTCTGTTGATACTCATTCTATTTGGTATTCTATGGTTTATGCATTTGGCTAGCAAACCAATTTGATTTCTTATTATAAATACTTCACCTTCTTTTATATAAATGCTGGTAAATATGAAGTTGTATGTCCCCAGAGGGATCTTGTTTTCTGTACCAAACCACAATGCCTGTTATATGACCAAAAAAAGTGGCAGCTTTAATCTCCTGCTGACAGCCATTAGAGATTAATACAGAGTACAGAGCAGGCAATACACTAGACAGTGTCAGGACATTGTCCCAAACCTTGAGCAAACTTTTAATCATGTTCCTGAGTAGATTTTCAAGGTTCTAACAGAGCCTAAAGACCTCATTAATACCCTGTAATAATGCTTATTGTGTATTGAGGACTTATTTTGTGCCACATGCTGTTCTGTGTTTTCCATATCTTTTTTATTGAGCCCTCATAACAACTCTGTAAAGTTGTTACTATATCCATTTCACATATGAGGAAAGTGAAGCACAGAAAGAGCAGGTAACTTGCACAAGGTCACACAGCGAGTAAGTGGTAGAGCCAGGCAAACTCACGCTTTTTGCCTCCAGCCTGGTTTATCCAACACATGCTGGAGCTATTTGTCTTCAATAAGATCAAGGAATTTTTGGGCATCTACTATGGGATGAACATACCACCACTGTGCTGAGATGATATTTTGAAATGTTAACTAGTGTTTTGTTGTGTATCCTGTGGCCCTTTCTGCATTCCAGCAGATCTGGCATGTGGCATCTTTTGCCTCAGAGGAGGGATAATGAGGCAGAATGACAGAAAAAAATGAGACTTTTCCTGGCTTCTGAGTTGAAGCCCTAGAGGCAATGAGAAGACTTTAGCAAAGATTTGCAAAGAATAAGCAGTGAAAGAACAGGCTTGGAGCCTAGAGGCCAGAAAAGAGGCCCCTGATTATGGGTAAGAGACCCAGAAAGTGGAGATGCTGGTGTGTCCAGGGGAAGTGGAGCCTCTTTCTGTCCCCACCCCTGGTCAGGATGGAGATAACAAAAAGGTTCATAAAATCTGAGATCTGAGAATAATGAGGAGATGACAACAAGCCCAGGTAGAGATGTCTGAGTGGGGTGTTCAGGCAGACAGGCCTAAGCACCCTCACTAAGCTCCCATGGCCCAGCAGAGCAGGGAGGCACCCATGTGTGCAAGGGTGGCCCTGGAGGACAAGGAGAGTTATCCAACCTGAAGGACCCTCTCCTATGGGGACAAGAATGGTATAGGAGTAACCCACAGCCCCAGCCCCAAGCCCTTGGCACAACTCTAGGAGAAAGAAGGAGGCACCCTGGGTTGACTGAGATATTAATATTTCCCACCGTGCAATGGAAACAGGACTTGGAGCAGAGGTAAGTCACCATAAGATAAAGTAACATTTTTTTGTACACTGGATTTTGTGAACTGAAATTTGTACTAATTATTCTGAACAACAGGATTTTGAAAGTATGAACTATGATCCTGTTTTTAAGTGACTCTCAACTCAAACAGGAGATAACCGTGCTACAGTGGGCAGAACCCAGGATGCATAAGGTCATAAGGTCACAAGGTCTGGTCTCAAGTTCAGCTCCCCCACTTACCAGCTGAGAGACTTTGCCCAGGTCTCTCAAATGGTCTAAGCTTCAGGGTCTTTCATCTGTAGAATGGGCACATGGCACTAACTCACTCGTTGTAGGGTGTATTAAATGAAAGGTATATAAATGAATTGTATGAGACTTTAGCATACTATAAAAGTGAAATAAATTATTATTATTATTACTAGCATTACCAAGACGCATCAAACAATTGGAGAACTCAAGATAGAAATCACTTGGTACTGCATAGTATGTGCAAGAGGTCCAGGAAGGAATAGAATATATCATTGAGTATAAATTGAGAATTAAAATGCCCTCCCTTCCAAATGATCATGACTCTCTTTCCTTGTGGTGAAAAAGGTGCAACAGGTATTTTAAGTCCTAACCACCAGACTCAGCACCCTTCTCACTTAACTGGCCCTAGATTGCTCTTCCATGTTCTCCTCCCAAACCAACTCATTACTGCGTGTGGGCCTCACCTAGCGTAGGTCCCTCAGCCAACCTCATGCCTCCCTGCTTTCATCCACGTCCAGGTGCCCACCACGACCATGCCAAGACCTCCAGGGCCCATGTTCTGTAGGAGACAGAGCTCACTTGGGAGAATGTCTGTGACAAGAAGTGTGGCACCAGCCGAAGCTCCCACACCCACCATCAGCCATGGAGGATTAGGGATGCCTCAGAGCACAGCTTTATTTGCAAACAGCTCTCACTATCCAAGGTGGAAATTTCCTCTGACTGTTAAGCATCAACCACCAGGAAAGAGCCTTTCTTCTGTGTTTTCTCCTAAGGTCCTTCACCAAGGATGATGGGGTCACCCACACTCCCCAGATCACATTGTCACCCAGAAGCTACTGCTGAATGTAGTGCTCAGACAGGCCAGCCTGGCCCTTTTGCTGAAAAAGGTACTGTGTCTATCAACAACTATTTATTGAGGACCTATTATGGGCCAAATACTGATCTAGACACCAGGCATACAGTGGTGGACAAAACAGACAAGTATTTCTGCCCTCATGGAGCTTACATTCTAGTGTGTGTAAGGGGAGAAGGAAGAGGAAGACCAACAGTTAAAAAAATGAGTAAGTAAAATATGTAGTATGTCAAGTGTCAGTAGTGCAATGGAAGAAAATAAGAGGAAAGGAGAGGAAATGCCAGCTTGTGGAATGGGCTGCAGTCTTACATGAGGAGGTCAGGGAAGGTCTCATTGAGAAGGTAACAGATGAGCAAGGACTTCTGGAGAGTGAAAGAGTGAGGCATGCATGTATTCAGTGGCAGGGGGATCTAAGAAGCAGATCTAGCAGGTGCAAAGGTTCTGAAATGAGAGCATGGCTAGGAAGAAACAGACTTGTATTCACAGAATCTGGTCCTAGGCAGACCTGCTCTTAAATCAGACTGAAAACAAGAATTTTTTTTTTTCTTTAGTGACTTGCCTTTATCGTGTTTTTTCAAAGCAATAAATTTAATTTTCAGAAACAACTGTATTTATTTTCTTATTTGTATTTCATTGTATCATATAATGTTTGTTTCAATTATTTCATTACAATAATAAGTATGACTGGCATAAATAAATTGGGAAATGATCACAACTGACTCTTGTTCAACAATAAGAACAACAAGAAAAACTCAATAGATAAGAGCAGAAGTAGACAGGCATTCTAGACAGTAGCTGAGAGTATTTCAGAATGCTAGGGCCTCCATCAGTATGTTTTGCAGAGGGAATAAGAAGGTCTATAAATGCAGCCAGTCAGTAAAACAGAATGAGAATAAGATGGCTTTCCCAATGGCTTATAATAGCATACCTTCAATTATGATCCTCAGATATATGGGACTTCTGTGTTTTTCTTTCCTCACTATTACCACAACTGGAGGAGCTCTTTGGATTATTTAGTGCACCACTATATAATGAATTTAATTAAGGCATATCTGTGACATATGGGAGCATCGCTTTGATGCTTGTAACTCTAGGTGACATAAATTTTTAAGAACTGGTGGCTCAGTGGCATTCGAGCTTTTGTTTCTCCCTGTTAAATAAGCCAAGTCCTTTAGCTTTTCTTCCTGGATTTAATTTTCTATTCTTTCCTCATGTTCTAAAGGTAACCTATGAATTAAGTTATAAAGCCCAGGAGTAACAACAAGAAGTTGTTTTAAATGAGAGCAGCTCCCGTTTTCACACTGATCGATTTTTCCTTTCCCGGGTTGTCTGGCTTTGTATACAGTGGGAATGTCCTTGCTGTCCTGATCCCACCTCAGTACACCCTTGTCATAGTCTCTCCTCCTGATGCCTGCCCTACAGAGGTGAGTGGTGCAGTTGCTTTCTGAAGCTCCCGATTT
This sequence comes from Colobus angolensis palliatus, assembly GCF_000951035.1. Lineage (NCBI taxonomy): Eukaryota > Metazoa > Chordata > Mammalia > Primates > Cercopithecidae > Colobus > Colobus angolensis. The sequence continues at coordinate 1,932,729 of NW_012116021.1, read as the reverse complement.
CGGCCTTAGGTTTACCCCCAAAGACATTGGTTTGGGCAGTGGACACACTGGAACATAGGCCCCATCCCAGTTACCAGCAAGGACCCACAAAGAAGAGGGTTCCTGGTCCCAGAGCCATCTGGCTTCCCTATCCCATGAACTCTCCATTTCATGTCAGCCTTTGCAGCCTCAGCCAAAGCCAGCCAGGGTGACTTTGGAAGGGGAGCCACGTCTGTGGAAGTAAGGCTTGCTTCCCTCCAACTTCCCCTCACCTCATCCTCATCCTCAGCCCTTCAGGATCCTGCTCTCGTGCCACCCCCTCCAGGAGTTGATGGAATGTCTCAATTCTTCGGATTACCATAGAAGCAGAAGCCACAGCCTATCAGATTCCAGATGGTTGAATCTGTTTCTTCACTAAACTGAAGGCTCCTTAAGGCAGGCATTGGTCCTACCCTTGCCTTTCCACTGCACCCAGAATAGGCCCTTGCACTGGAGTGTAGCTCAATAAAGGCCTGTTAGATTAAGCTGAAGATGTTTCTTGTAAGAAGCTGCTTAAGTCCCTTCTTCCTGAGCTTCTCAGGCCCAATATCCAACCTCTTCCAGTAGGGTGAGGCTGCAGGGTGGCCTGGGGTACAGTAGCCCCACTTCCCCTTGGGTAAGCTACAGAAAACTTGCAGCTCAGCGGCCCAGGGCACTGAGAGTCAGAAAGTAAGACCACAATGTTACAAACAGGAGAGGCTATAATAATAATATTAAACATTTATGTTTTTTTCTCAAAACACAAGACCTCGGTCATCTTTGACATCGAAGCCAGTCTGAGCTCTTCTCTGGTGTTCACTGGAACACTTAGCTTAGCTCAAGAGGAACAACATGGATTTTTGTTTGTTTGTTTTTTGAGACAGAGTCTCATTCTGTCACCCAGGCTGGAGTGCAATGGCGCAATCTCAGCTCACTGCAACCTCTCTGCCTTCCGGGTTCAAGTGATTCTCCCACCTCAGCTTCCCAAGTAGTAGGCACCCACTACCACACCCTGTTAAGTTTTGTATTTTCAGTAGAGACAGGGGTTTCGCCATGCTGGCCAGGCTGGTCTCAAACTCCTGACCTCAGGTGATCCACCCGCTTCGGCCTCCCAAAGTGCTGGGATTACAGCATGAGCCACTGTACCCGGCCAGGAGGAACAACATCTTTTACAACTGTTTATAGAAAAAAGGAGAATTGCAAGGGAGCCAGAGAAAGAAACATTGTTGGAGGTGAGATGGACTGAGGTGCCTAGCAGAAGGTTAGCCTCTCTGTCTCTGGTCAGCTCTAGGCCAAGGCAACAAGATTATGGGGGCGGCTTGTTCTTGAACAATATGAGGCATTTGCAGTAGAAGTACTTTTGTAACCAATGCTATTCAAATACCAGCCTGTTAACAGGTAGTGGCTGGAATGGAGCAAAGGGGTGCAGCACAGAAGGGCATTTGGCTTAGACTTTGCATTCACAAAGTGCTTCAAACTCACACTCTTGAAATTCTCCCCAGTGAGCTTTTCCTACAGTCACAGATTCCTACTGCCAGGATGGATAGAAGAGAACAATCTTTACTCAGCTTCAATGTCCCAGCACAGAACAACCGTGCACTATGAAATAATACAGTTTTATAAATCCCATCATTCTCTTGCAGATAGCACCATTCTACTATGCTTCTTTTTTTCTTTGAGACACAGTTTCACTCTGTCACCCAGGCTGGAGTGTAGTGGCACGATCTCAGCTCACTGCAACCTCCAACCCCTGGGTCCAAGCTATTCTCCTGCCTCAGCCTCCCAAGTAGCTGGAACTACAGGTACGTGCCACAGCACCCAGCTAATTTTTTTTTTTTTTGTATTATTAGTAGAGACAGGGTTTCGCCATGTTTGCCAGGCTGGTCTCAAACGCCTGACCTCAAGTGATCCACCCGCCTCAGCCTTCCAAAGTGCTGGGATTACAGGCTTGAGCCACTGCGCCCGGCCCCATGTTGTATTTTTATAAAACCATTAATGCATATCAGTGTTTTAAATCTACTACAATTCCAAGAAGCAAAGCCACTCCAATAGTAGTATATTACTCCTGCCCAGATCTTAGTCTCTAATATCTTATGTCCCTTTAGTCTATATGTCCTTTTAGTGGAGTCTAATGTCTCCACTAAAAGGAACCAAGGCTCCTCAAAAAAATTGTTAGTTTTAGGAAGAGTTGGTACAAAATAAGCCTGGAACATTTTGTTATGCTAGAAAGTAAGTGCTGAAAGAAGTGATGGGAACATCATAAGGACATGGGTCCCAGCTTGAAGGGATGCTTACTGATGAAAACTAGGGCAATATAGGCACCAAAATACCAAAATAATTAAGTGCAGCAATGAGTTATAAACAATTGAAAAAATAAGAACTCGTGAGTCCATGGTAATAATAAATAGATGAATAAATAAACAGGAGATGGGAAGAGTCGGTTACTGGGGAAATTGGAATGGTAAAATCATCATTTTCATCATCATTGGAATTGCAAAATCGTCATTTTGCAACTATCACAGTAAAGATTGGATCAGACAAGGAGAATCAGTGGATGCTAAATCCAGGAGGTAATTTTGATGAAGAAAAAGATATTTACATGATACTAAGGTATGTCCTCATAGATTGTTTATTATTGGAAGGGAGAAAACAATGACTATACAATGAAAAAAATTGAACAACATCTAGACCAAGTGATCAAAATTCATATCATCAATGAGAGACAGACGAGCATCCATCCGGTGCCTCCAGATGTGAGACCATGAGAAGCACACGGTATCACCTTCTCTGTATTCCAGACAAGAATGTAATCACAATGCGATTGCAAGGAAACACCCGACAAGCACAAATGAAGACCTTTCTGTTAGGAAAGAGAAGAGGACCATATTCCTTCAAAAATGTCAATGCCATATACACGAAGAAAGTTGTGGAATGTTCCAGATTAAAGAAAGCTAAAAGGACATGACATATAAACCTTGACTCTAGGCTGAATCCTACATAGGAGAGAGGAAAAGCTATAAAAAATAATAATAATAATAATTGGGTCCATTGACAAAACTGGAATACAAATGGTAGATTTAAGAAAAAGCACTGTATCAATGTTAAATTTAGTGAAGTTGATAACTGTACTATAATTAGGTATAAGACCCTCCTTATTCTTAGGAAATACACACTGAAATACTTAGGGGTAAAGGACCATGAGGTATGTAACTTACCCTCAAATAGCTCAGAAATGAAATTAGATAACAGGGCCAGGCGCGGTGGCTTATGCCTGTAATTCCAGCACTTTGGGAGGCCGAGGCGGGCTGATCACAAGGTCAGGAGATCGAGACCATCCTGGCTAACACAGTGAAACCCCATCTCTACTAAAAATACAAAAAAATTAGCTGGGCCTGGTGGCGGGCACCTGTAGTCCCAGCTGCTTGGGAGGCTGAGACAGGAGAATGGCATGAACCCGGGAGGCGGAGCTTGCAGTGAGCTGAGATTGCACCATTGCACTCCAGCCTGGGCGACAGAGCGAGACTCCGTCGCAAAAAATAAAAAAAAACAGAAAAAGAGAAAAAGAAATTAGACAACAGAGAGAGATACACTAGATAGATGATAGATAGATAGATAGATAGATAGATAGATAGATAGATAGATAGATGATAGGTAGATAGATGAAGATTGAAAGACGGATGAACAGAGAGGGCGAGTGAATGGTAAGGCATGTTGGTAAAACGTTGACGGTAGGTGAGTTTGGGTAAAGGGTTACAGGTGTGTTTGTACTAGTTGTGTTTTTGCATGTTGTCTATAAATTTGAAATTATTTCTAAATTTAAAAGTTTTTTTTAACGTTTGCCACTATCTCTATGTTTTGGAATTTATTCATTTTTAACTTGGCAGAATTCTCTGAACTTTTCAGAGGCCCAGACCTCTCTTGATCTTTCAGTCCCCCCTAAAGGCTCTTACCTCTCACCAAGAGACTCTCACCTTAACACTGCCTCCTCTCTCTCCATAGAAGGGGAGGGGCAGAGACATCCTGAGGGAGGTTGGTTATGCTCTCATATGGCACCAGCTAGATGACCAGAGACTCAACTGGCTCCATTCAGGTTTGGTAATTGGGCTACACCCACAATTTTGTTAAGGCTCTTAAGCTGAGAGTGTTCACTTAGAATTCTCACACATCACGAGGCACCTCCTCACAACCAGGTTCCCTTCTGCTCTCCCTGTCCGCTGTCCCTGGGCAAGGTCACCCTGTCCACGTCTTTCACTCACCATTTACAGGATGCTGACTTGCATGGTTACTTCTCGAGCCTAAGCCTCTTCTGTGAATTCCAACCCTGATATCCAAGTACCTTCTTGGCAGTTACCTCTCAGAGGTAGCTTAAAGTCACCATTCCCTGAACTAAACTCTTCATTTTCTCATCCTAAACTGGAATCTTCTCCGGGATTCTGTTCTGATGGAGAAAGCATCACACAGTCACCAAAGCCAGGCCCTGCTCCCTAAATAACTGTCTGAGCCATTCACTTCTTCCCATCTCTATGTCCACTCTGAAGTAAGCTCCCAGTTGTCCACCTCACCCTCACATCCATTCTCCAGCAAGAGCCAGAGGGGGCTTTCCAAAATGAAACTTGTCCTCAAGTCTCCTCTGTCTCAAAAACCTCCTTCTGCTTATTCAGGATAAAATTCCAAAGCTTCAAGATCTACAAGACTTTGGACGGCCTACCTCAAGAGCCTCATCTCACATCTTCATCACCATTCTCCATACCCCAACCACAACCGGGGCTCCAATGCCTTCAGTTTGTCCTATCCCTCACCACTTCAGCGTCTTTCCATGTGAGGTTCCCCACATCCATAATATTCTCCTCCCCACCTTACCCCATTGCCTAGCTAACCTCCATTCACCCTTCAACTCTAAGTTGACTTCTCTTCCTGTGTGTGCTGTGCTCTTTCTTCAATAACTGGCATAAATTATTCTGGTCACTACCACTGTGTCTCCTTAGGTTGATTCAAGAGACAGTTCTGCGAGAAAGAACATGGATTCAGAAGTGGGGAAAACTGAACAAGGAATATGGGGTGACATGAGCCATTTTTATCCACAATACTTTTTTTTTTCTTTTTTTTGAAACGGAGTCTTGCTATGTCGCCCAAGCTGGAGTTCAGTGGCGTGATCTCGGCTCACTGCAACCTCCGTTTTCCGACTCAACCTCTGGGGCAGCTGGGATTATATGCACCCACCACCATGCTTGGCTAATTTCTGTATTTGTAATAGAGACAGGGTTTTGCCATGGTGACCAGGCTGGTCTCAAACTCCTGACCTCAGGTGATCCACCCACCTCAGCCTCCCAAAGTGCTGGGATTACAGGTGTGAGCTACTGCACCCGGCCCACAGTACTTCTGATACCAAATGTGTGGGTTCTTTCCTCAGAACCGCCAATACTCCAACTCTCTGGACACCAACTGGGTGTCCTGCAATTCAATTCAATTCTGACACCCAGAGTTAGCACAGAGTTAGAGGTAACTCTATTACCTAGAGTTAATGCACACCTCACAGGTTAAGGGCACAGTACCACAAGACTGCTCCCCAGTGCAGACACCAATCCCAAGTCCCAGGTCACTTGTATTTCTGACTGACAAACTAAAGTTCCCATGATCGCCTCCTTAGGTTCAAAGATGTGCAAGAATTGTTCTCAGAACTCAGAAAAGCACCTAACTTACTATTATAAGTTTATTACAAAGGATATTATAAAGGCTACAAATGAACAGTCAGATGAAGAGGTGCATAGGGAGAGGTCTGGGAGGGTTCTGAACACAGGAGCTCTGTCCCTAGGGAGATGGGGTGAGGTCCACCATTCTCCCAGCTTGTAAATGCATTCGCCAACTAGGAAGCTCTCCAAATTTCATTGTTTATGGGTTTTCATGGTGGTTTTATTACGTACACATGATTGATTAAATCACTGGCCATTGGTGATTGGATTCAATCTTCAGCCCCTGTCTCCTCCCTAGATGAGAGGCTGGGGGTGATAGGGCTGAAAGTTCCAACCATAGAACCATGCCTTGGGCTTTCTGGCAACCAGCCCCGATCCTGAAGCTATCTTGGAGCCCCTCAGCCAAAAGTCATCTCATTAGTATACCAAAGGTACTCTCGTGACATGGGGAATTACAAGGGTTTTAGGAGTTTTGTGCCAGGACTCGAGACAAAGACGAAATATGTATTCATTATTACAGATAGTCATGGAGAAATGGCTTCCCCAAACCAGGCATGAGAAGGACTTTTCAGCAGGGGTTGGTGAATCCTTCCCTGCCCAAATCTTCCCAACCAAACCTCTCTTCGAAGGAAGAAATGAGCAGCCAACTCCAAAGGATTTTAGAACCAGGGCAACAAGTACACTGTGAGTCTTACTGGTCTGGGTGAAATCATACCTCCTGGTGGGCTTTCTATAGCCACATGGGTGTTGCATGGCAGGGGAGGGGCAACATGGGGGTCTGGAACTGGCTATTTGAACCTGAGTGTGCAAGATGGATTAAGGGTCAAGGCCTAGGGAACAGAGTCCTGGTGGAGTTTCATATTTCAAAAGGTTCTTATCGGTCCTTAGAGCTTTAGCCCACCATTTCTCAGAGTGTGGCAGATTGTATTTTCCAAGGATGGCCGTGACAATCTCTTCCATCCTGCATACTTTTCTTAAAGTGGCTTTGACACTTCCAACCAACTCATAAAAGGCAATAGAGCTTCTGCCTGGGTCTCTTGGAACACTCACCTTGGAGCCCTGACCCACCATGTAAAAAGTCTGACCACCCCTGGGGCTGCTGAGCCTGAGGGCCACTGGACAGGCCAGGCGTAGGTGTTTCAGCTCTCACCCTTGGCTGAGGTCCCACCCACAGACAGAACGTGAATAAAGACAGCCCCAGCCATCAAGTCACCCCCAGCCTTCAAGATGAGGCCCCAAACATCAAAAAGTAGAGAAAAGTCATCCTCTTCATATCCTGTCTGAATTTCTGATCCACAGGATTTATGGGCATAATAAAATGGTTGCTTTATGCCACTAAATTTTGGGATGGTTTATTATGCAGCAATACTAACTGGAACACACAAGACGTTAATAGATATTATGTAAAAATAGAGGGGTGGAGAGCTCTGTAATTAAATGTTTTGGAAGGTACTTGGCAACACAAATTCCAACTAAAACAGGGTTCTATTTTACCACAGATGCCTCACAGCCTTTAGTGTACAATGTGCACTGTGACTCTCCAAGAGGGAGATATGGTATTTTGTGTTCCCTTAACAGATTTTTTTCATGGGCTATCATTCTGCAAAAAAAGCTGATGGTCCAGCCCTAGTCTCATGAAGAAGACATTTGAGGCCAGGAAAGTCCCGAGACCTGCTGGGATACATCTGGAGTCAAGGCTAGAACTCAGGTTGCCTGGCCCCTGGGGTAGGGCTGTTCCCAAGGGCCCCCTCATGGGGGCTGTGCGGATTCAGAGGAGGTGCCCAGGCTCTCTCCTGGGGTATCTCTTTTCCCATCCTTCAGCCTCTCCTGTGGTCTGGGCCCTGGTTCCTGGTCCCTGCCTCCCTCTTCACCCTTTACCTGCTCCCTCACTTTTTCATCCTATGGGGACCCCTTTTCTTCATCCATAGGCCTTAGGAGAGATGGGGGAAGAGGCAGGGGTTAGGAGAGCCCTCCCCACTCTCCCCACCCCCTAACACAGCACAGGCGCGTGTACACACTCACACTCACACACATGCACGCATCACACGCGCTGCCCGCCCCTACGCCCAGCCTGACTCCGCGCAGCCAGGCCTGTCCGGCGCCTCCTGTAAGCTGCTTCTGCGCCCTGAACGCTGCCGGTTGTCGCCTCCAGAGCACCGCGCGGCTCCTCCTCCTCCTCCCCGCCCGGCTGGAAGAGGAACACAGCCCTCCCTTGTCCCTCCTCTTGATATTTCCAGTAAAAGCACCTCGAACACAATCTCGCTGCCACAACCCTAATTATGTGTGAAATCATTTTTTTTTTAGCTTGAAACCAAAGCAAACAACCGCGCACAGAGAAGCCCATTCTCTGCGGCCCGGCGCAGCAGCCTGGCCGCTGTGAGTAGCTCCCAAAGGCACAGAGGCCCGGCTGTTTCGCAAGCTACCCGCCAGGCCAAGGTGCCTCCCAGGCCGCCCACCCCTCGGAGGAAAGAGTGGGTTTCAGTTCGTCCTGCACTTTCCACGCAGGCTGACGGGAGCCTCACACAGGCCTGGCACACTCTGAGGTCACAGAAAAACGCGTTTACAAAGAAGTGGAGGTTCTGAGGAGTAACGTGGGCACTGGGCTTTCCCGGAAGATCGTTTTCACCTCTGCGCTACTTTATTTTTAGTTTATCTGTGTATTGTATTGAACTCTGCTGTATCATATTGCATTGCATTGCGCTGTATTTGGGGCCTTCAAGTACTCAAGAGTAGGGAAGATTTTACACGTTATCATTCACACATAGCCATTTCTCCTGTCTGCACTTCCCCTGTCTTCTCACACTTCATTCTCATTCCCTCTCCACTGATAATCTCATTCTAATATATTTAAAAAGCATTCTTCTTTCCCTATGGAACTTTGGAAAGATAGTGCTTTGGTGAGTATATGTGATTTTAGTTTATGTAGTTGGTATTGCTAGAGATTCATTCTATTTCTAACTTTTTACTTTGGGCCCTGTGTTTGGAGGACAGATACCTTACCTATAAATAATGGCAATTTTGTCTCTTCCTTTCTAATTGGTCTGCCTTTATTTATTTTTCTTATCTTATTGCATTGACCACACCCCAAATTCTACATTGAATACTAAGCATCTTTGCATTATTCCTTATATTAAAAGGAATGCCTCTAAAGTTTCTCTTTAAGTGTGGTATTTTTGCTGGATAAGCTTTATCAAGGGTGTTCTCATCTATTGTTAATCTTCTAAGAATTTTTTTTTTTTTTTTTGAGACGGAGTCTCTCTCTGTCGCCCAGGCTGGAGTGCAGTGGCCGGATCTCAGCTCACTGCAAGCTCCGCCTCCCGGGTTTATGCTGTTCTCCTGCCTCAGCCTCCCATGGGACTACAGGCGCCCGCCACCTCGCCCGGCTAGTTTTTTGTATTTTTTTAGTAGAGACGGGGTTTCACTGTGTTAGCCAGGATGGTCTCGATGATAAACAGGTGTGCACTTTATCAAAAGCCATTTCTATATACAATAGGATTGTCTCTTTGTCATCTTTGGTGTGCTTTTTCCCCTTTAGTCTGTTAATATGGTGAATTAGATTGACTTTTTTTCTGATGTCGAACCATTCTGGCTTTCTTAGAATAAACCCTACTTGATCATGATTTTTTTTTTAAATACAGATTTGAATAATTTAATTCATCTCTTATTTGGGATTTTCACATCTGTGTTTATAAGTGAAACTGATCTAAAATTTTCTTTTCTTGTGAGTTCTTTTATCAGTTTTGACTCAAGATTATGCCAGCCTTATGAGGTCGTTTTATTTACTTCATTCCTATATTCTGGAAAATTTGTATAAAAGAGGGATTGTCGGCCGGGTGCAGTGGCTCACGCCTGTAATCCCAGCACTTTGGGAGGCTGAGGCGGGCGGATCACAAGGTCAGGAGATCGAGACCACAGTGAAACCCCGTCTCTACTGAAAAAAAAACACACAAAAAATTAGCCGGGCACGGTGGTGGGCGCCTGTAGTCCCAGCTACTCGGGAGACTGAGGCAAGAGAATGGTGGGAACCCAGGAGGCGGAGCTTGCAGTGAGCCGAGATCGTGCCACTGCACTCCAGCCTGGGGAACAGAGCGAGACCCCACCTCAAAAAAAAAAAAAAAAAAGGAGGGATTGTCTATCCCTTAAAAGTTTGCTGTAGTCATCTGGTCCTAGAGCTTTTACATGGAAGGAAGCCTTTGAGTACAATTTTGATTTTTTAAAATGCTTACTGGCCTATACAAGTATTCTATTGCTTTTTGTGCCAATTTGGTCAAGCAAACTTCCATTTATGTCTCATGGGCCAGTACTGGGTCCTATGGCCACCCCAACTATGATAGATACTAAGGAAGTAACAATTTAAGGTTTTAACCTCTATAGAGAAAAGCCATAAGGAAGAAAGGGCTGGGAATAATACCAGCATCTTCCAGTCCTTAGAAGACAACATATTGTTTGATCTTATTTTGGTTTTGCTCTGCTTGTAGTGCAATCCAGTCAGGAATATACTAGTAATTATTTTAATTACTAGTATATTCACATTTATTTCATCCTTGTGTTTACTGTATTTATTATATCAATTTCTCTCTCTTTTCTAATCTCCATTGCATGAATCAGATTTTCTTCTGCTGAATTGAAAGTTGTATATTCTATTTTTATTCTTGTAGTTGTTTCCCCTTTTTAAGAACCATACTTATGTTGATGTTTCATTATCAATTTATTTTCCCGTAGCACTCACTTACTTCTTTCTGGTATGTATATCTCCTCAACATTATTCCCACCCTGCCATATTGGTATCACCCAGAATTCGTTCTTGACTGTTACAAGCAATTTTTCACCTTTATTTAAAACTTATTTTTTAGAGTATGACAAATCTAAGTAATTTACAAGTCCCTATTTTCCATCCATGTCTCATTGCTTCCTCCACTTGAGAAGTCTGATGTCAATGTAATTATTGTATTTGTACATGATCTACTTTTTCTTTCTATAAACCTTTGGAATCTTCTCCTGTGTTTGGTGTTCTGAAATTTCTCTGCAATGCATCTAGCTTGAGTATTTGTTTTGAGTCATTCTGCCCTATTTGGTACTCTATGAACTTTTAAAATCCAAGTTCTTCCCTCTTTCTTTAATTCTATGAAAATTTTAGCCACAATTTTCTCTTTCCCATATACTTCTTGTTCTTTTTTCTGGAATCCTTATTTAATGAGCTCAACTAAGCGATGAACACTTTTCCAGGTAATGGGGTTACAGCACTCAGCAAAACAAAGCCCTCATGGAACTTGCATTATGATGGGGTAGGGGGAAGTAGGCAATAAACAAGTAACCATATAATATGTCAAAGATAAAAATGACATGGAGGGAAAAAAAGCAGGGCAACAGGGATAAGGAGTCCTAGGTGGGGCTGAGGGTTGGTGGGAAGACATCTGAACAAAAGCCTAAATGAACTTTAGGCAAGCCATGCACATATGTAGGGACAGAGCACTACAGACAGAGAGAAATGCAAAGGCAAAGGCCTTGAGACCGAACGGAAGGAGACCAGGGAATGAGTAAGGAAGGGGAAGAACAGCAGAGAGAGGTCACTGGGAGCGAGGTCAGATGGGTCCCTGGGGTCATGGCAAGACCTTGCGCCTTTTTTTTTTTGAAACAGTCTTGCTCTGTGTCGCCCAGGCTGGAGTGCAGTGGCGTAATCTCAGCTCACTGCAACCTTTCCCTCCTGGATTCAAGCAATTCTCCTGCCTCAGCATCTCAAGTAGCTGGGACTACAGGCACGCTGCCACGCCTGACTATTTTTTTTTTTTTTTTGTATTTTAGTAGAAATGGGGTTTCACCGTGTTGCCCAGGCTGGTCTCGAACTCCTGAGCTCAGGCAATCTGCCCACCTCGGCCTCCCAAAGTGCTAGGATTACAGGCGTGAGCCATCATGGCTGGCCAAGAACTTGGGCCTTTATCCTGAGAGACGGAAAGCTTTTAAACAGAACAGTGACATGACTGGTTTTCTTTTTAAAAGATTCTTCCTGGCTACCCTATGGATAATATAGGGAGTAAGAGGAGCAGAAAAATTACTTAGGAAAATCTTGCAATAATCCAAGTGAGAAATGATAGTAACTTGGACTGGGTAGTGGTTGTGGGGGTGGTGGAAGGTAGTTAGATGCTGGAGGTATGTTCACAGTAGAGCTAATGGTGTTTGCTAACACACTGGCTATGGGTTGGGAAAGGAAGACAGGAATCAAGGGTAATGCAAGATCATAAGGTGGCTGAAACAGTTCTAGACATCACATCCAGTTCCAACAATGTCCAGTGGAAGAAGAGATTATCTCTTGTATTTCTCTCTTAAGAGCTAGGAAACCTTCCAGAAACTACCCAGCAGAATTCTCCTTGTGTCATTGTCAGAACTGTGTCACATGATTATACCGAAACCAATCACTGGCAAGGAGACTGATTATCTTAGACCAGTGGTTCTCAAAGTGTGATCCAGAGACCCCTTCTGGTGAGGCTATAAGATAAAAACTTTTTCCATAATAATATTGAGACACCGTTCAAGATCCTTCTGGGCTCACCAAAAAGTAAAAATATCAGGACATCATTTGCCTTTTTCATGCTCATTCTCTCAAGAGTGGACAATGGGGTTTCCAGAAGTTACAGGAGGTGCTGATGTCACTGCATGGACAGCTGATAGCATGTGAACTTGTATCTGACTCTATTTTCTCAGGAAAGTAAGCTCAGGGTATAAATATATGCATTTCCAGAGACTGACTCCATTTATTCTCAGGATTTCTATTGTGTTCTGATTAGCTATCTTTAGTTACCCTTGCTATAATCAAAAATCTCATTGTTATCTAATAAATCATTATTTTGAAACCCCCAGTTTTCCTTGCACCTATATAGAAACACGGAAAGCACAACCTGTTGTCTTATTTTGAAATACTATTTGTTAAATATACTGAAGCTTTTCTGAATTCTTAAGTTTAATTTATACCTATTATTTTAGGACTAATAATGTTTTCTTCTGAAATAAAATAAATTTTACTTTTTTTTTTTTTACATTTAAGGATGGATCATTAGCTTTCAAAAGCATTCTTAGAAGACTTGCTCTCTCTATCACCACACCACCTAAATCCAAAGATTCTAAAAAAGATTAAAGTGATATGTCACAGAATTTGCCAACTAATGGCAAGGAGGGATCTACCCCAAAGAAGCTGGAAGAAATTGTAAAGCAGCAGCAAAAATATGACAAAGCAATCTCTCTCTCTCAACCTGATAGATATTGATTATTTACCTTATTCTGCCTGATGTGACAGAGCATTTCTGAAGAGCCTCACGGTGCTCAGGGCCAGGCCTAGAGTGAGGCAAGTAAGGCGCATAGGGTGCAGAACTTAAGGAGTCTCGGCTTTGCCCAAGTGAAGGATCAGCAGAGCAAGCATCTCTTTAGACCCTGTGCACTAAGCACCCTGCTATTGTACCCTAGGTCCAGCCCCAATGGGGCCATTTAAGTTGGGGTATTATTTTAAGACCAGAGTTTAAACCAAAAGGAATTAAATCTGGCCAGGTACAGTGACTCACACCTGTAATCCCAGCACTTTGGGAGGCCGAGGCAGGCGGATTGCTTGAGCCTAGTAGTTTGAGACCAACCTGGGCAACATAGTGAAACCTCCTCTCAGCAACAACAACAAAATGCAAAAATTAGCCAGGCATGGTAGCATGCACCTGTAGTCCTAGCTATTGGAGAGGCTGAGGTGAGAAGATCACCTGAATCTGGCTGGTTGAGGTTGCAGTGAGCTGTAATTGTGCCACTGTACTCCAGCCTGGGTGACAGAGTGAGAACATGTCTCAATAAATAAATAAATAAATAAATATCCATTATTATAAAAAAGGAATTAAACTTTTTAAACTTAGATGTTATGAACTCTTAAAAAGCCGAAAGACGTTTTAAGCATCTTACAGAGTGAGCAATCAAATTACATTAACTGAGAGACTAATAAAATCTCTCATACAGCTGACACTGCTGAATGCCTGCTGAGTACAAACTCAGTAAAAGACATAACAGCATTACCACTTCCCAAGGCTAACACAACTTGCCAAATCAAAGATTTAGCTGTGAACACGAAGACTGAGTTAATCTCCCATTGGCAGAATCGTACTTTTGCCTTAACAACTGGACGAGTTGTACAGATGTGGCTGGATTGACCGTTTTGCTTGTATTTGTCCCATATCAGCACTAACTAATCATTGACGATCTTATTTTATGTAAACACTTGGCAACAAGCACAAGTGGTGCTGAAATAGGCAAAGTATTGAAGAACGTTTTTGAACCTTATGGTTTATCCTAGATCAACCGTATTGATATGTGCACAAAGGCTGTAAAAGCAATGGTGGATGACACTGCTGAGGCCTTAGCATCAAGGCAGTGGTAGACTGTCCTCAGAGTCATTGGATACTTCACTGCCATTCACTCGCAGTAAACAGACAAATAAATAAATAAATAAATATAAAAAGCCAGTTTCATTTTAGAATGTCCTTGATGAGACAGTAAATTATTCATTTAACTAGATCTCAACACTTGAAAACACAGTCTTCTTTTAACATTACTTTGGAATGTCTTGTGTGATGAAAAGAAAAATGCATGAAAGCATAAAACACATCTGCAGCAAAGTCACTGGAGCAATTAAGTTACCAACTAAACTAGTCACTTTTTTCAGAGAACATCATTTTTACATGAAAGAACAATTGACCAACTGTAGTTATTTAAACCTGAGTATTCAGCAGACATTTTCTTGACAATGAACATAGTGAGCTTGTCGTTTTAAGGAAAACAACTGAGAGACTGGGTGCAGTGGCTCACACCTGTAATCCCAGCACTTTGGGAGGCCGAGGTGGGAGGATCACAAGGTCAAGAGATCGAGACTGTCCTGGCCAACATGGTGAAATCTTGTCTCTACTAAAAATACAAAAATTAGCTAGGCGCAGTGGTGCATGCCTGTAGTCCCAGCTACTCAGGAGGCTGAGGCAGGAGAATCGCTTGAAGCCGGGAGGTGGAGGTTACAGTGAGCCAAGACTGTGCCATTGCACTCCAGCCTGGTAACAGAGCAAGACTCTATCTCAAAAAAAAAGAAAAACTGACAGTATTTGTGGTCAATAATAAAATTCAAACTTTCACACAGAAAAATTGAATTTTGGAAAAGTTGTTTTTAAAACCATTAGCTTGGTATCTTCCCATTCAAGATTTTTGGTGGTGACATTAACAAATGTGATTCTTCTCATGTTGCATAACAAAGTGTGTTAGCATTTGGGAGATGTGCACATTCAGTTAACCTGTAATTTCTACATGATCATCATAAGTAGACGTTCCACTCAAAGTGTGGGATATACCAACAAATTTTGTTGTAGCAGGGTATGAAAAGTTTATTGATTTCACAAATACCACATCCTACTAACCTTTAAGAAACTACCTCTTGTTGAACTTTGGTGTAGTATCAGAGAAAAATATTCACAATTATCTGAAAGGGTTATTGTTTCAAAAAACTTTCAAACTGTATTTTTCCCCTGCTGTCACACCACCACCACAACAATCATCAACATTGAGGAAGACTTCTACGACCAAATGTTGAGAGGTTTCTCCCCACCAACAAGCAGTGGACACCAGCTGGGTGTCTTCCAGTTCAATTTTGACACCTTCTACCTGGAGATAGCATCAGATCCCACAGGTTGAGGGCTCTGTCCCCAGAACTGTCTGTGCCGCTTCAGACACCAATGCAAGTCTCGGCCTCCAGAACTCCTGACTGACTTCAAGTTGGGACTCCCACGACCCCCTCTCTGGATTTGATTACTTTGCTGGAGTGGTTCGTAGAACTCAAAGAAACCCTTACTTACATTTAACAGTGTATTATAAAGGATATTGCAAAGGATACAGATGAAGAGTTGCATAGGGTGAGGTATGGGGGAAGGAGCATGGGGCTTCCATGCCCTCCCTGGGCACACTACCCTCCAGGAACCTCCAAGTGTTCAACTATCTGGACACTCCCTGAGCCCAGTCCTCTTGGGTTTTTATGGAGGCTTCATTACATAATGTGATTGGACGAAAAGCATGTGATCTAAACCCAGCAAGGCCTATCTGTTCAGACTGTTCTTGGCCTCTCTATATGCAGCATTCTTTCCTCTAGGGTATGGGGCAGGACCCTTTCTGGAATGAGGGTCTTTTGACCCACAATCACATTAGAGTCCTGCTTTAGGTGGGTAAAAGAAGGACAGGAGAAGGTCAGAGAGAGAGAGAGATTCTGTTTCCTGAGGCCTGCTCCTGATGCCTAAAGTGTCCCATTATTATATCAAAAGACTGTAACAAAAGTTATGGAATGGTGGACAAAAAACATATATACATACATACATACATATATATGTAATACATACTCGTAATATCACAGCTATCAAAAGGGCAATCCTCTCTTTTACAACTAGATATACTCACGAAATATTTTTGTCTTAGAAAATACAGTAATTTCTCATGTTACTTATCATAACATGTAGTACATCTAGTGTTATTTTTAAATGAACAAATAAATATTTTAATTCTCATTTAATTTCTGATATGGTAATATCATTCAATATGACACATAAAATAAAAGCCCTTTGTGGATCCTCAATTTTTAAGAACAGTCACCAGGCGCAGTGGCTCGCGCCTGTAATCCCAGCACTTTGGCAGGCCAAGGTAGGTGGATCAGCTAAGGTCAGGAGTTCGAGACCAGCCTGGCCAACATGGTGAAAACCTGTCTCTACTAAAAATACAAAAATTAGCTGGGCGTGGTGGCACGCAACTGTAATTCCAGCTACTTGGGAGGCTGAGGCAGAAGAATCACTTGAACCTAGGAGGTGGAGGTTGCAGTAAGCCATGATCGTGCCATTGCACTCCAGCCTGGGTGACAAGAGCGAAACTACATCTTAAAAAAAGAAAAAAAAAAAAAAAAGAGTAGTCTGAGACCAAAAAGGCTTGAGAACTACTGGATTAAAATCCAATCAGGATTCACCCTCTAGGGCCAGAGGTGCGTCCAGCCCCCACCACACACGGGAAACACATGGCTGCCTTAATGTGAAGGGAGACTGAAAACTCTCAGGCTCCCTAAGGAAGGAGGAATGAATGTGGGTAGGTACAAAGAGGTCTGCTACAGTGGTTGCAGAGTGAATCCTGACTGGGACCAAGGACTTCTGGGACAACGCTGGCCAACAGCTGCAGTGTTAAGGCCCATACATGCTGTGGCAGACGGTGAGAGTGAGGGACAGGGGACCTTTCTGCTGAAGAACAAGGAAGCTTTGTGAGGCATGAGGCATCTGCTCTGCAGTGCTTAACAGCCTCTTCTGTAAATGGGCAACCCACGGTTGTTGAGGATTTTCTCTGTGAAGTGCAACTATTTTGACTCCTATCCCATGTTTTTTCACCATATTTGCAAATCGAAAAGCCACAGCCAACAATTTAGTTCTCCTGCCTAAATATACAATCATATCACTTATCTATTCAAAACTCTGAAAAATCCAGTGTGTACAGAATAAAGCCCCAAATTTTGACATGCACTTAAAGATTTCTACCTTATGACCTCAGCCTGTCTTTCCAGACTTCCAGAATAAGTTTAACTTAATGGTTAAGAGTGTGCATTCAGATGCCAGGTTTAACTGGTCCAAGACCCACTTCTACCAACAGCTTATTAGCTGAGTGATCTGAGTAGTAATATGCTGGTGAGCGTTTTTTTGTTTTGTTTTGCTTTTTGTGAAGGAGTCTCACTCTATCACCCAGACTGGAGTGGAGTGGAGTGGCATAATTTTGGTTCATTGCAACGTCCGCCTCTTGGGTTCAAGAGATTCTCCTGCCTCAGCTTCCCAAGTAGCTGGGATTACAGGTGTGCATACCACCAAACCCAGCTAATTTTTGTATTTTTAGTAGAGACGGGGTTTCACCATGTTAACCAGGCTGGTCTCTGGTCTCAAACTCCTGACCTCAGGTGATCTGCCCACCTCGGTGTCCCAAAGTGCTGGGATTACAGATGTGAGCTACTATGCCCAGCCACTGGTGAGTGTTTAACAGGCTCTCTGGGTGGACTTGAAGTCCTGATTTTCTAGCATTTGCCAATTTCTGTGATATAAATATTTCTACCATGGCCAATTTTAGGCTACCAATGTGATATCACTAAATTCAGAGCTGGGAAGAGAAGCTCACAACTGGCTTTCAAGAGCCATTGCAAGCTGGCTCCAGCACCCCACTGGACCTTGTGCAAGTTACCTACTCACTCTGAGACAGCTTCCTCACCTGTCAAGTGGCGGTATGTGTGTATCTATGACACTGTTTTAAAGATCAGATTGCATAGTGCTTTGGTTCTCCGAGTTTAGTATGCATCAGAATCATCTTGAAGATGTGTTAAAACACAAATTGCTGGGCCCCACTCCCAGCAATCCCAGAGTCTGTGATTCAGCGTGTCTGGGTAGGGCTCCTGAAGTTCTAACAATTTCCCAGGTGATGACATTTTGAGAGCCATTAGTGTAGTGCCTATGAAAGGCTGAGCTCGGTGCCTCATGCAGAGATACCCAATACATATTAATTCTTCTTTTTATGATGCATCCACACACATCCCATACTGTGGCTATGCTGAGCCTGTTGCTTCTCCCTGAACCCATACTGTATTTCCTTATCTCTGTACCTCTGCTTCTTCCTTCTTTCTGCACTAACAATCCTTCCATGGAAATCTTAATTTAGCTTACACACAAGAACCTCCTTGAGTCCTCCAATTAGAATTTACTGTTCCTAACCTGTTTCTCTTAAATTTGCAGTCTCTCCTATAGTTCTTATCAAACTTTGCCTCATGGAATGATGGCCTCAATATCTGTCACTCGATTTTAAGTTCCAGTATGTGGAATAGTGTCATATCTATTCCTGTCACCCTAGCCCAGCACCTTATATGTAGAAGGAGTTCCATCAGCAATGTTACTTTCAGCTGCCTCCCTGTGACTAAGCCTTCTCCCAGAGAAGGAAGCTGCCCTGATCAGGACATATGACCCACCCCCAAACCACAGGCTCCCTCATGATCTTCAGGGTTGAGCCAAGAGGGCTCACCAGGCATCCTCTGGGGTTAAATTAATGATACATACATAGTGAACAAATAAAAATACTGTTAAGGCCAGGTGTGGTGGCTCACACCTGTAATCCCAGCATTTTGGGAGGCCAAGGTGGGCGTATCACCTGAGGTCAGGAGTTGGAGATCAGACTAGCCAACATGACAAAATCCCACCTTTACTAAAAATACAAAAATTAGCCAGGTGTGGTGGTGCATGCCTGTAGTCCCAGCTATTTGGGGAGGCTGAGGCAGGAGAATCACTTGAACCCATGAGGCAGAGGTTTCAGTAAGCCGAGATCATGCCACTACACTCTGGCCTAGGTGACAGAGTGAGACTCTGTCTCAAAAAACTAAAACAAAAACAAAACAAAACAAAAAACTGTTAAGTTGAAGGGGGAAAGTTCTGCAAGAAATGTAAATATATGATAGTATACTACATGGCTTAGCTGTGACACACACTTACATAGTCATAGTGATGCCAGACACTGACCTATCCAGAATTATGGTTTAACTTTATCAGGAGAAGAAAGAGGACAGAAAGCGTGCACATACTGAAGGCCTTTGGTGAAACAGAGCTGAATCTTCTGCCTTAACACAGTGAGAAGAGAAAATGCCTAAAATCTAAAAACAAAAAGCATCACTATGTACACATCATATAAATGTATGGATATGAATTTAAATGAAAAAGATGGAAGAGTTGAAGTGGTTGCCTCTGGGGAGCAAAAAATTGGAGGGGGGCAAGATCTGATTTGGGAGGAAAGATATTAAGGTCTTCCTTATTGTTATTGTTATTATTATTAAGAATAATGAACTCTTTAAAGTTTATTCACACAGAGATACATACAAACACACACACACACATCTGTGAAAAAAACAAAAACCAAATTTTTTGTAAAGGACAAGGAGGAACTTATTACAAGGTTGTAGTAATCAGAACTATGAGGAACTGGCTAAAGACAGACATATAGAGGCCAGGCATGGTGGCTCATGCCTGTAATCCCAGCACTTTGGGAGGCCGAGGAGGGTAGATCACTTGAGGTCAGGAGTTTGAAACCAGCCTGGCCAACATGGTGAAACCCTATCTCTAATAATAATACAAAAAAATTAGCTGGGTAAGGTGGTGGGCGCCTGTAATCTCAGCTACTTGGGAGGATGAGGCAGAAGAATCTCTTGAACCCAGAAGGTGGAGGTTGCAGTGAGCTGAGATAGTGCCTCTGTACTCCAGTCTGGGCTGCAGAGCAAGATTCCATCCCCCACCCCCCTCTCCCCGAAAAAAAAAAAAAAAAAAAGACAGGCATATAGAGCCAATGGAATAGAATAAAGAGCCCAGAAACAAACCCTCAAAAATATGGTCAAGTGATTTTTGACAAGGGCACCAAGACCATTCAAAAGGACAGTCTCTTCAACACACAGTGTTGTAAAAACTGGATATCCACATACAAAGAAATGAAGTTGGGCCTTACACTATAAACAAAAATTAATTCAATATAAATCAAAGACCTACACCTAAGACCTGAAACTATAAAACTCTTAGAAGAAAAAGCAGATAAAAAAACCTCATGACACTGGACTTGGAAAGGATTTCCTGGATACGACACCAAAAGTATTAGCAACAAAAGTAAAAATAGACATATCAGACTACATCAGAATTTAACACTTCTGAACATCAAAGGACACAATTAGCAGAGTGAAAAGGCAACCTATGGAATGGGATTAAATGTTTGCAAATCATATATCTGATCAGGGATTAATATCCACAGTATATAAAGAACTCCTACAACTCAACAACAACGAAAACCAGATCATCTAATTTTTTTTAGTGGGCAAAGACTTGAATGGATATTTCTCCAAAACAGATAAACAAATGCCCAACAAGCATATGAAAAGATGCTCGATGTCACTAATCACTAGGGAAATGCAAATCAAAATTACATTAAGATGTCACCTCACATCCGTTAGGATGGGTACAATCAAAAAACAGAAAATAATGAGTATTAGCAAGGATGTGAAGAAATTGAAATGCTTGTGCACTGTTGGTGAGAATATGAAATGGTGCAGCTGCTGTGGAAAACAGTATGGCTACATCAAATACTTAAAGATAAAATTGCTATGTGATCTGGCAACTCTACTTCTGGGTAAATATCCGAAATAATTAAAAGCAGGATCTCAAAGAGGTATTTTTCTACCCATGTTCATAGCAGCACTAATCATAATAGCCAAGAGGTGGATGGAACCCAAGTGTCTATCCACTAATGAATGGATAACCAAATGTGGTCTATACATATGATGGAATATTGCTAAACTTAAAAAGGAAAGAAATTCTGATAAATGTTATAACATGAATGAACACTGAGGGCATCTTGCTCAGTGACATAAGACAGCCACAAAAAGACCAATACTCTATGATTCCATTTATGTGAAGTACCTAGGGTTCAGATTCATAGAGAAAACAGAACGGTGGTTGCAGAGGCTAGATAAAGGGGGGGAATAAAAGTTCTTGTTTAATGGGTACAGAGTTTCCATTTTGCAAGAGGAAAAGTTCTGGAGACTGATCGCACAACAATGTGACTACACTTAAAACTACTGAACTGTATGCTCAGAAATGGTTATGATGGTAAATTTTATGTTCACATTTTATCACAATTTTAAAGACAAACAGGACAAAAGAGTAGTTACCCAACTCAAAAGGAAGCTCAAAAGAAAGATCTAGACTAGAGATTAAATATATGCAACATCTAGGACTCAGTAATTATTAGTGTTCAGGGACAGGCATGGTGGCTCACGTCTGTAATCCCAGCACTTTGGGAAGCAAAGGTGGGAAGATCCCTTGAGCACAGAAATTCAAGATCAGCCTGGGCAACATGGCGAAACCCCGTCTCTACAAAAATTATGAAAATATTAGCCAGGTATGGTGGCGCATGCCTATAGTCCCAGCTACTCAGGAGGCTGAGGTGGGAGGATCACCTGAGGCTGAGGAGGTTGAGGCTACAGTGAGCTATGACTATGCCACTGCACTCCAGCCTGGGCAACAGAGCAAGACACTATCTCAGAAAAAAATAAATAAATAAAATAAAATAAAATAAAATAATTAAGATTCAGGATGTAAATAGCTATGAACAGAAAAATAAAGGCACCTAGGACCCAACCTAGAAAATGTCTATATTTAATGGCTTGTGAGAAAAGAATGAGTTCACAAAAGCAACTAAGGAAGAGTGGGCAGGGAGTTAAAGGGAAACCAGGAGAGAACCAACAGAGGGAGCTTTGGAGTGGTCGCCTGTGCCTCATGCTGCTGAGAGGTCAAGAGGGGAGGCAAACAAAGAGTGAAAAATTCATCAGATTTAGTAACTCAGAAGTTACAAGTAGCATCAGCCAGAACTGTTTCAATAGAATGATGGAGATGAGAGCCGGTGGATGAATATACAAAAGAGAGAGAGGTCATGAGTGTGAGGTTCTGAGACTATGCATGAGGGGAAGGTGCGGGCACCCCAGTGAGGTGGAGAATTAGCCTGGGAGGGAAGGATGGGGGTTCCACTATGGTAATACAAAGGTGGAGGAGAGGATGAGTGAGGGCACAGGTGGGTTTGGAAGTTGCAGAATTTTAATCTATAGCCTCAAATCTCTCTACAAAATATAGGAGGAGTGCAGGAGTTTAGGGGGCTGGCAAAAGCGTTATTGGAATAATAGTCTAGGTAAGAGGGAAGGAGAGGGCTGGAAGATAGGAAAAGGTAGAGATCCCAGCGAGGGTGTAGGATAGGGCCTAAAAGTGGGGTGAAGGGGAAGTGACTGTGATCAAAAAGCAGGGTGCCTGCATTGGGAATTTGTGGGGTGGTGCGGACTCGGGAGGATAAACCCAAGGTGAGAATCAGGCCGTGAGTGGTGAGGTGGGCATGGGAAAAGCCTCCAGCGTGGTGCCCCTAGAAGAACCAGACTTCCCGAGTCACAGTCCAATGTACTTCCCTGCTCCACCAGATGTCACCAACCCTGCAACATCGTGACAGCATGCTGATCACTGAAAGCACAGAGCCAAACACATCCAGTGCCCTCTGCATCCTGTTCCCCTGCCTGAGGGAGTACATTTTGCACCCAAAGGTGATGATCCTAGGACTTAACACTGGAATAGTATCAGTCAGGGCTGGAGTAAACATTAAAGCAAGCAAAGTGATACCCCTCTAATTTTAAACACAGAAAAAGAGATGGAGAAAGATATGTTCTTTCCAGGGAGCCAAGACTACTAAGATTGGTTTTAGACCCTCCCACTCTGCCTCACCTCATCTCACTGGTGTTGGTCTCTTTAGAGCAGCTGCTCTCAAACTTAGCAGTATGTGGGGATCACCTAGGGAGCTTTGAAAATCATGCAGCCTGGGTCCCACCTCTAGCGATTCTGGTTGAGTTGGTCTGGGGTGCAGCCGGGGCATCAAGAGCTCTAAAAGCTCTCCAGGTGTTGCGTTTGTGCAAGCCAGGGCTGAGAACCACTATTTCAGGGCCGTTTCTGAGCAGGAGCAGCTGCTTTCCCCAACATTCAGTCTACACCCACTTCCCAAGGCCAAAAGGCAGTTTCAGGGGTCTCTGGGCCATTTCGGAGGAGAACAACAAAGTTTCCCTCTCCTTACAGAACTGCAAGTCTCTAGCCCAGGGCAGAAAGAAAGCTATCAAAAGCTGAAGTGGGTTAACACCTCTCGGGCCTGGGTGCTTTGGCCGTTTAGCTGGGTTTGCACACTTTGAGCAATCACGCTGCACAACATTCCCAGAAGCACTGATCAGGTGGAGGAGGGCAGGGAAGAAAGGCCAAATGACTTCAGGTGTGGTGTGAAATTGGGCATCCTATGACGAGAAGCAACCCAGACGGCAAACAAACAGGGCAGGGTGGACCGAAACCAAGTTATGCGGACAGCTCAGCGGTCACTGAACTCCCACAGAGCCCACAGAGCTGCCGCCTCTGTACCTCCAGACACCAAAACTTTCCACTAGGGACAGGGCATCTGAAGGCAGTGTGATGTGGCTGTCCCAAGACAAAGCCAGTAAGTTCCCAACAGTAGGGACTTAACATGCAGTCCTAACCTCATGCTCACAGTCCAACCAGCATGGGAGTGTAGTCAGGTCTCATGGGGATGTTTGTAGGACAAAGAGAGGCCCCCTTAGATCCACAAACTGCAGCAGCCATAATGACAGCTAGGACCACAAAACTTACCCACTCTGCCCCCAAGGCTCTCCCAACCCGCATCTGCACCCCACACCTGGGGCTGCAATGACCGATTGGTTTATCCACCTGACTCTACTAATCCCTGTTCACTGTGGTATCTCAGAGCCCAACAGAAGAGTTTGTCATTATGTGTCTAAAGAACACATGAATGAAAATAGGAGATGTGTCCACTGTTCTTAAGCAAAGAATCACCAGCCCTTAGTCTCCTAGGAAGTTTTGTTTTTTCAAAATAGACAAGTCTGCGGGCTTAATTGGGATACTTTAAGTCAGGTGCTTTGGAGGTGGGGCCCTTGCATTGGGGTATTATTAATCATATTCTCATTAAGAGCCACAGCTCTGCAATCAGAAGTTCTCATAATTTAGCAAGCATAAGAATCACCAGAGGTACTTAGTAAAAATGCAGATCTAAGCAACAAATCATTTGGAAAAAGATTTTGGAAAAAGAAATCTCAAAAGTAATACTATCCAATAGCATTACAAAAATATGATCCTGTGAGAGATTAGACATAATTCAAAATGTGGTGAGTACATACCATGGAATACTATTAAGGAAAAAGATTCTGACACATGCTACAATACAGATGAACATGAAGTAGCTAGAGAGTCAGATTTACAGACAAAAGGTAGAATGGTGGTTGCCAGAGGCTGGAAGAATGGAGAGTTACTGTTTAATGAATACAGAGTTTCAGTTTTGCAAGAAAAAGTTCTGGAGATGGATGATAGTGATGGTTTCACAACAATGTGAATGTACTTGCTGCCACTGGGCTGTACATTTAAAAATGGCCAAAATGATAAACATTATGTTATGTGTGTTTTACCAAAATGTTTTAAAATAAATATTTTTAGGGATGTATTTAACAAAAGACAGAAAAGACCTGTTGTTCTGACCACCTCCTATTTACCCTGTTGGTGAGAGAAGGATCCCTTGCCCTGAAGAGTATGAGATGATTAAACACGCAACACCCAATACTGAACAGATGAGATGACAGCAATTTTTTAGTCCTATAGACTCAGCCCAGGAGAGAAGGACACCACATGCCATGCATGGGCATGCAGGGGTGATGCTTGGAAACAGACAGAACCAACAGGGGCTGTGGGAGGCAGGCTTTATAGCAAAGAAGATGAGATACCCACTGGTCCCCATAGGAGGATGTGATTGATTTGTTTGAATAATTCCACAGGCCACTAGGGAACTGAAGCCTGTTAGGTTGAGGATCTGGTGGGGTGCAGCCGGTCTGGCTGATCTAGCAGGGGGAGCTGGCCAGGTAGGGAGTCTTTCCTGCTGGGTGGGGTGGGAAGCATAGCTGGTAGAGCAAGGGAACTCATGGTTAGGACTTTGAGGCCTTGTGAGGCTCAAAGACGTCAAGGCAACATTTGAAATTTTAGGTCATACAATACGTCTACACTCTGAAAACTTCAAAACACTGCTAAGAAATTATTTTTAAAAATACCTAAACAAATAGAGAAATATATTTGTTAAAATGTCCATTTTCCCAAATGTATTCGACTGAACCCCAATCAAAATCTCAGAAGGCATTTTGTAGAAATGTTAAGCTAATTTAAAAATTTATATACAAATACATGTCCGAAACAATTTTTGAAAAAGAACTTACCCTACTTATTTTGAGACAAACTATAAAATACAAAGCTACAACAGTCAAGACAGTGTGTTATTGGTGTAAGGATAGACATTAATAGAACAGAAGAGAGAGTCTAGAAATAGACCTATATCTTGATTTTCTTTTCTTTTTTTTTTTTTTGAAACAGAGTCTTGCTCTGTCACCCAGGCTAGAGTGCCGTGGCATGATCTTGGCTCACTGCAAGCTCCTCCTGGGTTCATGCCATTCTCCCACCTCAGCCTCCTGAGTAGTTGGGACTACAGGCATCCGCCACCACACCCATCTAATTTTGTTTTTTGGGTGTTTTTGGTTTGTTTTTTTTGTGTGTGTATTTTTAGTAGAGACAGGGTTTCACCATGTTAACCAGGATGGTCTCGATCTCCTGACCTCGTGATCTGCCCACCTCGGCCTCCCAAAGTGCTGGGATTACAGGCGTGAGCCACCGCACCTGGCCTATATCTTGATTTTCAACAATGATGTCAAGACAATTCAATAGGGCAAAGCTAAGTTTTTCCACAAATGTTGCTAGAAAATTGAATATCTGTAAGGAAAAAAAAAGAACCTTAACTTTTACCTCACACCAAACACACAAAGTGACTCAAAATGGGTCATAGACCTAAACACAAAGTTAAAACTATAAAACTTCTCAAAGAAAACAGAAAAAAATATTTGTGACCTTGATGTCACAAAAATAAATCTTTATGGCCTTGATTTTCTAGGTAGGAACAAAAAAAAAACACTAATTATAAAGGGAAATAAATGAAAGTCTGAATGTTATCAGAATTAAAGACTTCTCTTTAAATTTCACTATTAAGAAAATAAAAAGGAAAACCACAGACTAAGAGAAAGTATTTGCAACACTCATAGTCAATAAAGAACTTGTATCCAAAATATATGAAGAGCTCTTCAAGATCAACAAGATAAGCAGCGTACCCCCTCTCCCCAACAGACACACAGCAAGCAAAAGATTTTAACAAATATTTTAATAAGAAGATATACAAATGGCCAATAAGCACATCAAAAGATGTTCGACACCATTAGTCATTAGGAAAAGACATTAAAACCACATAAGGGCACTTATGATGGTATTTAAGGCCTACCTGGATAGTCTAGAATTATCTCCTCATCTCAAAATCCTGAATTTAATTTCATGTGCAAAGACACTTTTTTCAAAGAAGGTGGCATTTACAGATTCCAGGAATAGGACATGATATCTTTGGGGCCACCATTCAACTCACTACATTGCATAATTTCATTTACATGAAATTCTAGAAGGAATAAGACTAATCTGCTGTAACAAAAGGCAGTGTTTGCCTGGGGCCAAGGAGGTGGAGGTGACTGACTGCAAAATGGCATGAGGGAACTTTCTGGTGGGATGGAAGTCCTCTATGTTATGATGGTGGTGATGGTTCCACGACTATGTAAGTTTATCAACACTCATCAAACTGTACCCTTACAATGGGTGCATTTTATTATACACAAATAGAATTCATTTTAAAAGAAAGCAAAAAAAAAATGTAGATTTGGGGGACCAACCTTGAAAAGTCCCATTTGGCAAGTCTAGGGTGCATTTTAAATAAACAGCCCAGGTGTGAGAGGTGGTCCTGGAACCTCACTAGAGAAAGAGTGCTCTGGAAGTTGGAGAAAGGGCCCATCACATCCTGTTGCCTTCCCTTTGGTTCCACAAATACCCAAGTGCCAGGTGCAGAGCTGGGGATGTCCTGCAATGAAGTCCTGCCCACTGTAAGTTCAGGATGTTGAAAGACACATGCCCATAAGTCACGCCAGCCCAAGGCAGCTATGACAAGAACTGACAGGTATAGAATCACAGAGGAAGGTGAATTTTGATCCAGAGACTGGCAACAGCTCTCTGGATGGGACAGCATTTGAGCTGGGCCCTGATGATGGAGCAAGATTTTGATACATGGAAAGGTCAATACCAGCTGCCTCCTATTCATGTCCCCTTGGTCCTCTCCGAGTCCTCTGTCCTCCCCTTGGTCCCCCCCATCCGAGTCAAGCTCGCTTAGGATGGCCTCTCTCCAGGCATTCTTCCCTGCCTCCTGTCTTTCTGTCTTTTGCCCAAGCTGGGCCATGTGCCAGCCATGCCAGTCCCTTCCCTAGATTCTTCATCAGCAAAGCCCCAACAACAAGACTTGGCCTTCAATAAGGCTTCCTGGGGAGGCTCCTCCTGCAGAGAACCAGACTGGTTGTCCCCTTCTCTTGACTATTCCACCCTCGGATCCCAATCCAGAGCTCCAGACATTCATTCAAATTCCAAGGCTCAACCTCTTTGACCTGACTCCTTGGTCTCTTTGGTGTCTTTTCTGACGCTGGTTTCTCTCAGACTTCTATGGGCTTTCCAGATGGTCCCTGCCCTGCACAGTAGAGGCACACTGTTGGTGGTTAGGCCTTCTCCTATGACCTGGCTCCTCAGCCCCACCTCCATTCCCCATCCCTGGCTCTTCCTAGGCCATTGCTACTCAACTCCTGTACACTCACAAGGATGGACCCAGGCCAAGGCCCCAGGGCCTCTCTGGACCAAAAATGAAGCAATTTAAACCTTCTCAGACTCTGGTCCCAGCACAAGTCCCTGGATTTAGTCCTATGTGCCTTGCATAAGACAGACAACTTAGAATTTCAAAGTTTTTTTCTTCCCCAACTCCCAAAAAGTAGCCCTACTCCTCCCTCCTTTGCTGACTGAGGAAGTGCAGATTCCCCAGAGCTATTTACAAGCCATGACCGTGATGCTGAGCCCTGTGTACTCCAGGAATGCCTCTGGGTTTCTTTGTTCTCACAATGAGATTCTCCATTCTTTGCCTGTATCCATCCTCATGGAGTGAGGAGAGCTCCGCATTGGTTAGATGGGCAGTTATGCCTGTACAGGGTCCCAAGATGTGAAGTTTGCAGCCTGCAGGCCCACAACCACCACTTCGTGATGCCTCCGCCTTTTGGAGAGCTTGGTGGTCTCCAATATCTGGTCCCAGGAGACAAGGAATAAAGCTGGGAAGAGGAATGGGGCCTTCTGAGGAGCTAACAATCCTAAGACTAGTAGGAAACCTCACCCTGGCAAGCTCCCTGAACCCACCACCTTAACTGAAAGATTTCAAACTAGAACATGTCTTAAGCCCTGGTGTGGAACAGTCACAGGAAGGAGGCTGCCCTCCTCTCTTTGCCTAGACTGTGGGCAAACTGGGCACTAAATGGGGTTCCACCAAAGGTCCAGGACCCCCATCATGGTGCGGGTCAGCCAGGCCTCATAGTACACCATTATCACCCTCACATACACTGGGAACATTTGGACCCCTAAAAAAGGGAACCCAGTGACTGAAATAGCCAAGTGGACCCCAAACCTTATTCCACCACTGGGAAACTGATTAGAGATAGTAATTGAGGCTGTTCACAATATTTCAGCTTTTCACTCACATGACATATAGGATTGCACTTTTCCTTCCACATTAGTTGGATGGAGTCATATGGCTAGTTCTAGCCAGTGAGTTCTACCTGGAAGTGTCATGTGGCATCTCTGGGCTGGAGCATTTAATTGCTGATGCATGAGCATCCAGAGTTCTCTTTCCCTCTGCCATGGAAACCAGCAGTGTTCCAGATGGTGGCTGCCCCAGTCAGCCTGTGCTGGAGTGAAGATGCTGTTGACCTGGTGCAAAGCTCCCAGACTCTTCTCTTGGCCATGAGTATGGGAAAGAATGACATCTTTGTTGTTTCAAGTCACTGAGATTTGGGGGCTGTTATTACTGCAGCATAACCTAGCCTGTCCTCACTGGAATATGAGTCAAAGGCCAACCAGAGCCGCACGCATTCAGTATCACCCAATTCCAGGGACCCCCTATAACCTTATTTCCCTATCATCTACTTCTAACTTTGGGTCCAAGCCACTGCCTCAGTCCTAACACAACAAAAGAGAAAGGTTCCTCAGAAGCTGACCCAGCGTGGACTCCACATGGATGATGTTCTCTAAGCCTAAGATGCCAGCTCTTCAGGATTCAGTGGATTCCAGCAGGGGTCAGGGTGAGGGTTAGACTGCTATAGGAGGCAAAACCCAGCTTGTCCATAGAGTCCCAGGAGTTGAGCTGTGACACAGGAACTGATGCCTGCCATCAGACTCCAAAGTACTAGTGTGTCCAGAATTGGTGGGTTCCTGGTCTCACTGACTTCAAGAATGAAGCCGCAGACCCTCGTGGTGAGTGTTACAGTTCTTAAAGATAGTGTGTCCGGAGTTTGTTCCTTCAGACGTTCAGATGCATCTGGAGCTTCTTCCTTCTGGTGGGTTCGTGGTCTCGCTGGCTTCAGGAGTGAAGCTGCAGACCTTCGCAGTGAGTGTTAGAGATCTTAAAGGCAGCATGGACCCAAAGAGTGAGCAGCAGCAAGATTTATTGTAAAGAGCAAAAGAATAAAGCTTTCACAGTGTGGAACTGGGAATAAAGCTTCCACAGTGTGGAAGTACACTCTACGCGGTTGCTGCTGGCTGGCTCCGGCAGCCTGCTTTTATTCCCTTGTCTGACCCCTCCCACATTCTGCTGATTGGTCCATTTTACAGAGAGTTGATTGGTCCATTTTGACAGGGTGCTGATTGGTACGTTTGCAATCCTTTAGCTAGACACAGAGTGTCAGACCTCAAAGTTCTCCAAGTCTGCACTAGGTTAGCTAGACACAGAGTGTATTTACAAACCCTGAGCTAGACATAAAAGTTCTCCAAGTCCCCAATAGACTCAGGAGCCCAGATGGCTTCACCTAGTGGATCCCGCACCGGGGCCACGGGCAGAGCTGCCTGCCAGTCTCGCGCCGTCCACCCATACTCCTCAGCCCCTGGGCGGTTGATGGGACCGAGTGCCGCGGAGCAGGGGGCGGTGCTCGTAAGGGAGGCTCAGGCCGCGTGGGAGCCCACCGCGCGGGGGTTTGGGCATGGCGGGCTGCAGGTCCAGAGCCCTGCCCCGCGGGGAGGCAGCTGAGGCCCGGCGGCGAGAACTCGAGCACAGCGTGGGCGGGCCGGCACTGCTGAGGGACCTGGCGCACCCTCCGTAGCTGCTGGCCCGGGTGCTAAGCCCCTCACTGCCCTGGGCTGGCGGCGCCGGCTGGCAGCTCTGTGTGCAGGACCCGCCGAGCCCGCACCTGCGCCCGCCAGAACTCGCGCTGGCCCACGAGCGCCCCGCACAGTCCGGGTTCCCGCCCGCGCGTCTCCCTCCACACCTCCCGCAAGCAGAGGGAGGCGGCTCCCGCCTGGGCCAGCCCAGAGAGGGGCTCCCACAGTGCCGTGGGCTCCTCAAGCGCCACCAAAGTGGACGCTGAGGCCGAGGAGGCACCGAGGGCGAGGGCTGCTAGCATGCTGTCCACTCTCACTAGCACTTCTTGCCTGCTTCCGCTAAAGACAGACCAACTTTGCCTCTTCCGTGGTTTCTCTTTGGCCGTGGAGAGCTCCTGCCTGTGGGTCTTCATCTGAAGTCTGCCTTGGGGCACTGTCTTCAGCTTCATGTCCCAGTGAGTCCTAGTGTGACTCTAGTTCTCCCATCAGCTCTCTGACTTGCTATGTCATGAAGAATGTGGCTTCTAGCCTTCTTCATTTCTCCCAACCCTTGTGAGCTTACGCCTCAGGTCATGGCCTTTGCCTATAGAATCATCCTTCCCTCCTGTCATTGAAACAGCTCCCAACCCCACCATCCCCTGATGGATAGAGGCTGCCTTATCATTACTAAGACCTCATCCATCCACCCCTGGAGTTCCCATGAGTTCCCTACCCATTCCCATTTCTGATTATATACTTTACCTCATCTTTACTACATCTCAGAAAGACCAAACTTTATCTTTTCAATCAAGTGGGTAGGGAGGGGAGAAGAAATAAATGAACGTTTATGAGACCTGCAATAAGCTAGCCATTCTCCTTCACTGACTCCATGACTCATGCAGGATGGTGAGGGGATAAAGGCACAGGCTCCAGAACCAAATTGCCTGGTGTTGAGTCTCAGCTCTGCCACTCACTAGCAATGTGATCTTAAGCAAGCTGCTTCACCTTTCTGGACCTCTGTTTTCTTTTTGTATAAAACAGGAATGAGGCCGGGTGTGGTGGCTCGCGCCTGTAATCCCAGCACTTTGGGAGGCTGAGGCGGGTGGATCATGAGCTCAGGAGTTCGAGACCCAGCCTGGCCAACATGGTGAAACCTCGTCTCTACTAAAAATACAACAATTAGCTGGGCATGGTGGTGGGCACATGTAATCCCAGCTACTCAGGAGGCTGAGGCAGAGAATTGCTTGAACCCAGGAGGCAGAGGTTGCAGTGAGCCGAGATCGTGCCATTGCACTCAGCCTGGGCGACAGAGGGAGACTCCTTCTCAAAACAAAATAAAACAAAACAAAAAGGAGTGATTTGTGATCGGTATTAACAAACCATCATGTTGCTATGGTTACTGAGTGAGTTGCTAGACATAAAGTGTACGCTAGAACCACGCCTAGCATGGTGCCCAGTGCATATGAGTTATTATGATTCACCCACAGAGTATCTAAATGTGCCAGACACAGGGCACACAAAGAGAACAAAATAGACCTATTCATTCATTCAACAAATATTCACTGAGGGACTGCATGTGTCACACACTGTGATGGGAGCTGGGCACATGTGTCTCTGCCCTCATGAAGCTCACAATCTGGTGAAGGAGGGAGGACAGCAAACCAGTGAATGGCAAACTGATCTGGGCTAGGAGGGAAGGAGGCACTGTAACAGAAGTTGACGGAGGCATAGGAGAGGTGGGGGTGGGTCAGGGAAGGCTTCTGATATTTAAAGGACAATGTGAAGATGAGGTGGTGCTATCATGAAATGAGCAAGGGGAAGTGCAAGGGAAATGGGTAGGGAGATGAAGGAGATGAGGGAGGGAGGCAGGCAGGGCCAGATCACTCAGGCCTGAATGCAATTCCAACCCACAAGGTGGTTACAAGCAGAGAAGTGACAGGATCTCATCTTACATCTTTCAATGGGCATACTGCAATTTTCCTTTCACTGAAGAGGAAACTGAGGCCCAAGCTCATATCCCTGGTATATGATGTGGTTGGGACTACAACAGCTCTCAGCCCCAGCTCAGCAAACTTGCCCATTTACTACTTCTCACTCACCCTCTCCTGTACAGCAGGAACCAACTCTCCAAAAGCCCTTCACTTGCTCATGGGGTCGTGGTGCCTGTCTTGACTTAAACTCACACCACCATGCACAATTGAGGGTCCAGCAAAGGTTTCCATGCCAATGGCTTGTGCAAAGAACACTCCCCTGCGCTCCTTCCCCACCGTTTCCATCCCCCACAACTACTGGAGTTGACACCCAAGCCAATAACCACAGGTAAACGTGTTTCTCCCTGGGACACGGAGTTAAACACACAACCACAGAGATGTGTCTCAGGTCCAGAATGGAAGCGCCAAGGTGCCAGGGATGACAAATCCTCCGGGAATCTAGCTCAAAGCACCCCCCGGAGACACCCCTCCCCAAAATAGGCAAAGAGGGTCAGGAACACTCGTGCAAACAGCTGATCCACAAAATGCCCACTGTGCCCACGGCTTTCCCCACCTCAGTCCTTTCTATTTTTATCAGGAGAGTGAGAGGGGGTTGCCAGGCGGGGCCACGCTGCTGTTTATGTCTGAAATTTGAAAAGATGCACAGAGTACTTGGGAGAAGGCGTTGCCGTTAAAGGAATTTCGGAGGAGAATTTCAAACCCGGCAGGGTGAATAGGTGCCTTGTGTTCTGACTTCTGACTCTGGAAAAGCCACGTTTCCAACCTTGGCATGCAGAGGGGCCAGGGATAGGGAGAAAATGCATGCGTGTGAGATTCAGACAGGGAGTGAGACCCAGCTCACCCGGGCACAGGGAAAAATTGATTTTCAGACTGGGGGTGCTTTGGGAGGAAGCCCTTCTGCCCCTCCAGTGTCATTTCTACTTATTTATCCCCTAAGTAATTCATTGACTTTTCTTGCTCTCTTAGCCTTACCTGGTTAGCCCCACTCCAATCTAACTATTCTCTACTCCATATCTGCCATCTCTCTCCTCTTGATCAGTGAGTTTTGCTGGGTATTAATTTTCTTACATAGTTGATCGTTAAGGCTTTAAGAGGCAGAAAAGGTGAAGAAAAGGAGTCTATTCCACAAAAATGTCCAATATCTGTCCAGAATCTCACTCTGGACACCCAGGCTGGAGTGCAGACACATGATCTCTGCTTACTGCAGCCTTAACCTCCTAAGTTCAAATAATTCTCCCACCTCAGCACCCCTGAATAGCTGGGACTACAAGTATGCGCCACCACGCCTGACTAATTTTTGTATTTTTTGTAGAGATGGGGTTTTAAGAGGCTCTGATTTAAGTCACTCTGATTTGTCAATTTTTTGCTTCCTAATTATATTGCATGTGTCGCTTTGATAGCTATATGCCTACTGTTTCTTTAACACATGCACAACTTCAACCTGGTGGAGGGTTTTACGCTGTAGGCAATACAGCAAGACAAATTGGTGCTATCTCTCCAACTGTGTAAGACAGGAGGCAAGAAGGGGTAACAAGAAAGTATTTCCCTGCTGAGGGAGTTTCAACACATATCTCCTCTCTTTGCCTTCATCCTTCAAAGGTTAAACTGGCTCTAACAGCCCTGTACATTCCAGACCAGCCTACACAAGACCCTTATTAAGCTGGGGATCCTCAGGGAGGTTGGCGTCACTTTTAGGGGGTTGGACTTCTGACTTGATATGGGACTTCAGGGTGGACCTGATCCCCAAGTTTGTAGTTGTTGATCTCATTTCCTTGGGTCTGGGAGTAAGCGTCAAGAAGCTCCAGCCTCACTGATGCACAGAACTGCAAAAATGCAACTGTTTATGAAGTGCATTGGCCACAAAGTCCTAGAAGCCACAGGATGTAGTTGTCATGAAATTAAACTCTAGCTCTCCGCCCAATGAAAGTTCATGGCTTGACAAGATCTCTATTTCTTTTCCTCTAGAACCTCCTCACACGCAGAACCTTTCCTTGGGTGTGTGAGGGTCTCTGGCATTTCCCTCCCTATGTTTCTAGATCTCTCTGTTTTTCTCAGCAACCTTACATTTTTGTCCAATAGCCTCCCTTTCTTCACCTTTTCTGCCACTTCCATTTTCTCCAATTGTATGCAATTAAGATATATTTTAGCATTTGTTGAATACAATTTAATGCTCCATTTTTTTTTTCCTTTTTTTTAGGCAGAATCTGACCCTGTCATCCAGGCTGGAGTGCAGCAGCATGATCTCTGCTTACTGCAGCCTTGACCTCCCAGGCTCAAGTAGTTCTCCCACCTCGGCACCCCCGAATAACTGGGACTACAGGCGCACACCAACATGCCTGGCTAATTTTTGTATTTTTTGTAGAGATGGGGTTTTGCCCTGTTGCCCAGGCTGGTCTCGAACTCCTGGGCTCAAGCAATCCACCCACCTCGGCCTTCCAAAGTGCTGGGATTACAGGAGAGAGCCACCACACCTAGCTTAATGCTCCATTCTTATCTCAGGTTAATAATTTCCCTGAACTCCAGACCCATGTTTATCTGCCTTTTGGCTTTTCAGACTGGGGGTGCTTTGGGAGGAAGCCCTTCTGCCCTTCCAGTGTCATTTCTACTTACGTATCCCCCAAGTAATTCACGGACTTTTCTTGCTCTCTTAGCTTTACCTGGTTAGCCCCTCCTGGATGTCCCTCTACCTCCAAAAACCCAACTTGTTTACAACTAAACTCTCCGAGGTCTTTTCTCCCCAAGCCAGCCACTTCCCGCTCCGTCTTTCCTCCCCAAGCCAGCTGCTTCCCAGTTCCCCACTTCCCTGTTGCTGTTGCAGCAACTCCACCTCTCTCAATCATTCAGGTTCAGAAGTTCGAGGCCATCCTTGATTCCTGTCCCTTCCTGTCCACTCTCACTGACGTCACCACAGAATTATCTCAGCATCTGCAGATGCAGTCATTGCACGTACCCTTCAATGTGTTGGCACATGCCATATTTTAAATTTTTAAATTAATCTTCGTCTGATTTTACATAAAAATCCAGATGTTTGGTTTCCCAAAGAAAAAATAATAACTACTGCTACTGCAGAAACAACACGATGTAGCAACAGTGAGCCTGAGTTCCTGATGCCAACATTCAGTGGGAGCTGGGTAGTTAGTGCTGCCCTATGAATGGGACTTACAACCTCCAGTTTGAGCGAAAGGCAGACCCAAAGGAGTACACCTGGGAGAATAACATCCATATCAAGTTCAAAAATAGACAGAATTGATCTATCAGTCAGGTGAGAATATTGGTCTCCCTGGGGTAGGGGGATCTTCAAAGGAGCTAGAAAAGTTCTTCATATTGACCTGGGTTGTGACTACAATGTTTTTCACTGAGTTATACACATAAGATGTACTTTATGTATATTACATACTATGAAAGAAAGGAAGACAGGGAGGGGAATGTGTGGGCAAAGTGCCTAGCTTAGTCCCTGATATGTAGTAAGTGCTCAATAAATGGCTGTTATTTTTTTAAAAAATTTTTTGAGATAGAGTCTTGCCCTTGTTGCCCAGGCTGGAGTGCAATGGCACAATCTTGGCTCACCGCCACCTCTGCCCCCAGAGGCTCAAGCAATTCTCCCGCCTCAGCCTCCCAAGTAGCTGGGATTACAGGCATGTGGCACCACACCTGGCTAATTTTGTATTTTTAGAGATGAGGTTTCTCCACATTGGTGAGGCTGGTCTTGAACTCCCAACCTCAGGTGATCCTCCCACCTCGGCCTCCCAAAGTGCTGGGATTACAGGCTTGGGCCACCGCACCTGGCCTAAAAGTTTTAAAGTATGAAGGCTCTAGAACCAGGTGGTCTGGGTTAGATCCCTGCTCCTATAAGTTAGCAACCATTGCTAACTAGTAGGGCACTATATTAGTCCGTTTTCACACTGCTATCAAGAACTACCTGACGCTGGGTAACTTATGAAGAAAAGAGGTTTAATTCACTCACGGTTCTACAGGCTGTACAGGTAGCATGGCTGGGAGGCCTCAGGAAACTTACAGTCATAGTGGAAGGTGACGGGGACGCAAGCACGGCTTACCATTGCAGAGCAGGAGACAGAGTGTGTAGGGGGAGGTGCTACCCACTTTTAAACCATCAGATCTTCTGAGAACTCACTATCACAAGAACAGCAAGGAGGAAATCCACCCCCATGATCCATCACATTCCACCAGGTCCCTCCCCCAACATTGGGAATTACAATTCCACATGAGTTTTGGATGGGAACACTGAGCTAAACCATATCAGGCAGCTTTCTAAACATTCCTGTCTTCAGTTTCTTCATCTGTGAAATGGAGTTAGTGAGAGCCTCTACCTCACAGGGTGATTGTGAGGTCTGTTGAAGGGCATAGCACAAGTCCTGGTACGCAGTAGGAGCTCAGTAAGTGTTACCCTAAAAGGAAGAAAATCCTGACATATGCTGCAATATGGCTGAGCCTGGAAGACATGATGCTAAGTGAATAAGCCAATCGCAAAAAGACAAATTTGGTGAGATTCCACTTACATGAGGTACTGACAGTAGCTAAATTCATAGAGACAGAAAGTAGATTGGTGGTGGCTAGGGGAAGAGGGTAGGGGTAATTAGGAATTATTATTAAATGGGCACATAGTTTTCACTGGGGAAGATGAAAAAAGTTTTGAAGATGAATAGTAGTGATGATTATAAAACAATGTGAATGTACTTAATGGCACTGAACTGTACTCTTAAAATGGTTTAAATGATGAATTTTATGTTATGTATATTTTACTACAATAAATAAGTAAATAAATATGGCCATAATGATGAGCCTGTGTCAGCCCAGAGAGGAATTAACATTCCATTTTTTTGAACTTGAGAATTTGAGACTAAACAGAGTACTCTCAGCATTTTGGAAACGCCTGTTGTTAATGTATTTAGTAAATGACTAAGACTGTAATGCTAACAAGTAAATGTCCTAAGAATAAAAGGTAACCCAGCTAAATACTGATTTTTTTCCTTACATATTCTTCATTTTCTCCCCTTAAAAGAATACCCAGTAAAAAAAAAGAAAAAAAAATATATAGCAATAACAACCACTAAAATGTCAGGAAAACTATTCCCCGGCACTGTAATATCAAATGAGTGCCAAGTTTTGTGGGGAAAAGTCATGCCCATGTCTTAGCAGACGATTTTTAAGCTATAGAATTGCTGCCTGCACCTCTTCTATTTCAATTCTAGCAAATGTTCATGGGATGTCATTTTTGCTTATTTTATAAGTGTATATTCTGTATCTATACCATCATGTGTGGAAATCTGGGACAACAATTTTTCTGAATAATCTAATATTTACCACTGAAAGAAACTAAAAATATCAAGCCCAATGCGACAAAGATTGAGATGCCAGTCCCCAAAGACTCTGATGACTGGAATAAGGAAAAGAATAGAGAAGAGCCAGCTACGATCTGGAGTGCAGGAGCCCCTTAGGGTTACGGGTCAGGGAGAGAAGATGAGAAGGATCACATGAGCCTCAGGGGCTGGAGCTGCCGGGAAGTACAAAGCCTAAATCCTCGTACCTCTCTTCTTATTCCAGACTTGCTTGGAAAAAGTTGTTGACGATGATGATGATGATGATGAGGATGATGATGATGATGCTGATAATGATGGTGATACGTAACATTCCACTCAGCGTCACTCACTGAGTATTCTCAATGATAAAAAAAAAAAAAAACTAGTGAGTAATGAGTAAAATGCCATCATTTCCTCTTTCATAGATGGCAGGGTTTTACTAAAAATAAGAATCTGCTATGAATTCAGAAAAAAAAAATTGAAACTAAAGCTTTAAGAGAGTTTCCTTAAACGTGCCCTTCAATTTCTATGTCTTTGGTGACACAGCACTTTCCTGTTACTGTATGTCATTATTCCACACAGACCCATGGGGCTTGTGAGTGTTTCATTAACTTTCTCCATGTTCTTTATTATAACATTTCCCTCCCACTTTGCCACTTGTACAGTGTTAAAGTAATAAAACAGCACTTTTCAAGTGTTCCACTAGTTCTCACTAGACTCCACTCCCTGTCCCAGTTCTGCTGTAAGAAGGCTTTTCTATATCGTGTTTCTATGGCCCTTTGCTTCCAAAAAGCATCACAGCGTTCTCTACACATATTACATATAGTATTCATCATTGCCACACTTATATGAGGTGGGTATTTTTAGCTTCTTTTACAAACACAGAAAACAGCACACAGGAGAGAATGCACTTACTCAGGCACACCAAATTGCGGGGGCTAGCAGGAGGGAAGAAAATTAACCATCCTTGCACCTTGAGCCAGACCAGGTTGCTAGGTGCTGACATTCCATATCTTATTTTAATTCTCACAACAATTCCATGAGATAGCTCCATTTTACAGACGTGAAACCAAAATCCAGAGAGGTTAAGAAACTCGCCTGAGGTTCCCATGCCAGACCTGGGATTCACATCCAATGCTCCTGATTACACAGGGAATCTCCTCATTCCACAACTCTCTTTGTTGCCTGAGGTACACAGGAATCCCTTTCATGGGGGCCAGCATGGAAACAGTCTTAGTTTTAATTGCCTGCAAAATTAAATATCAGTAAACAGTGGGTTGTAGTTCTGAAACTCAACGATCTTTGGCCACACCGGTAGGAGCAGAATGTCCAAATGGTTAGAGAAAAGAGTTATCCTGGCTCCCCTCTGATCAGTCCACACACCTGGGCTTGTGCATCTAATGCTGGGCACTGCATTTTTGAGGGGCATCCACAAAGGTTTGCAGAGAATGAGGAATCTAGAAGCAAACGCCAGAAGAACACTCCCTTGGGAAACAGTCAAAGACCCTGTGAGGAAAGACATGAAGGGTGATGTAAGAACCCTCCTGCACTAACTGGAGGCTGTCCTGTTGAAATGGGGGCAGACTGTGTTGCTTTAGAGAGCAGAATTGGGCCACTCGCTAGTAAAAGAGTTTGGAATGAATGCTTCAGAGGAATTCTGCAAACACCTTATATTGGGACTTAGCAAGTCACCTTCATGGCGTCCCCATGTACGGGGCAGAAATAAGCACTCTGTGGTAATACAGTCAGATGGATGGTGAGACTGGCCATGCTCTACGAGTTAGTTTAATGGAGTATAGAAGCCAGCCTTCAAGATGTCCCCAGTGATCCCCATCCCCTGGTATTCACACCCTGTATGACCCTCCCACAGTAGTTCAGACCCTCCCACAGTAGTAATTGGACCCTGTGTGAC
This sequence comes from Colobus angolensis palliatus, assembly GCF_000951035.1. Classification (NCBI taxonomy): domain Eukaryota; kingdom Metazoa; phylum Chordata; class Mammalia; order Primates; family Cercopithecidae; genus Colobus; species Colobus angolensis. Next base: position 1,892,910 of record NW_012116021.1, on the reverse strand, counting down.
CAATAGAATACAGAAGCATATGACATCCAAAGCTATGACACAGAAGCACTGCACTCACTGTGTCACTCACTGTGGTGAAAGCCAGCTGCCATGTCATGAGGACACTCAAACAGCTCCATCAGGAGGCCCTATGGAGATGAAATGAGGCCCCTGGCCAGCAGCCAGCACCAACTTGCCAATCATGTGAGTGACCCACCTTGGACATGGATCCTCAAGCCCCAGTCAAGCCTTCAGTTGCCTGCAGCTGTAGCTGACATCTGACTACAACTTCGTGAGCTAGTCCAAGCCAGAACTGCCTGGCGAGTTTCTCCCAAATTCCTGATCCATAGAAACCATGAGAGATACTAAATGACTATTGTTTTAAGCCACTCAGTTTTGGGGTGATTTGCTGCACAGCCATTATAACTGGAATATGGAACTATGTCATTCATTCCAAGAGGCCTGTCTCTAGCGCTCTGCTCTAGAACTTAGTCCTAATCTCCATCCCAGGCAATATTTTTATGAACAGCCTGAGTGAAAACATAGAAGTGGCACACTAGTTAGCTTTGCAGAATGTCTGCTGCTAAGAGGAATGGCAAACACATAGAATAATAGAGTCAGACTCCAAGATGATCTGTAAACTGAAGAGTAAACTGAATTAGTTAATGTAATGTTTAATAGAAGCAAAAATGAAGCCCCACACTTGGATTAGAAAAACCCATTGTACCAGGATAAGCCAAAGGAGATGCTAGGTGGCAGCAGCACATATGGAGAGGAGGTCTGAACTGACTGCAGGCTCCACATGAGTCACGATGAGGCTGTCATAAAAGCACATAAATGTTGACTGCATTACCAGAAGCATAGGACCCAGGTTATGGAGGTGAGCTCTCCTCTGGACTGAGCACTCCAACAGGGGGAGTGAGTTTGAACTCTTTATATGAGACACAGGCAGTCCAGACCTTCTTAAAGAAGATTGATGGGGCAGGGTAGAGGTCTGCTGATGGAGACAGATGAGGAAGGATAGAAGGAGAGAGGATGCCCCAATTCAAAAGGAGAAGAGCGAGAAGGGAGAGACTTGAGATCACTGATTCCAAACACAGAAAGGTTTATCATGTGGCAGGAGGTCCTGGGACAGGAATGGGGGCAGGGGTGGAAATAGGCCTGTCTTGTTTACTGCTGAATCCATAGTATTGGGCATGAGCTTCTATGAAAGCTGAAAGCTGCCTAAATACTAGAACCATGTGAAAAAAGTGGATGTGGCCTCAGAAGGGAGTCAAACTCATGGCCACATCCAAGCAGAGTCTGATGTCCTACTTGAGGGAAACATCATAGACAGCACTAGCATACTCTATGGAGGGTTGTCCTTAAAGTTCTCCAAGAGCTCTTCCCAGCTCTGAGATTCTCTTATTCTGTGATTTTGTGATTGAATGATTAGAATCTGCTGAATGATGTCAGCACAGTGCTTCTCAGACTTCAGCAGGCATATACAACATGGAAGGGATCTTGTTAAAATACAGATTGTGAGTCAGTAGGTCTGGGGAACCTGGCATTCTTCATTTTTAATAAGCTCCCAGGTGATACTGCCAGTCTATAGACCATACTCTGAGCAGCAAGAGGTTAGAAATCGCCAGTTACAGCAGATTGCATCGGGCGGCCTGGAAAAGGCATTAGGCAGCTGTAAAGTATTCTAGCAGAGGAGGGATGACCAGCTTCAGAAATATTACACCAGAACAGAGCTCCTGAGTTGGACAGGAGGAGCCTGTCTATGCCACCAAGGGCCTTCTGCACTCATATCCTTTGATTCTCTGAATACTGTCTTTAAAGTGTCCAAATGTGTTGCCATCATCTTGGGTTTTCTATATCCTTTAGGGGTAGGGAGTGTGGAGTCATACCAGCCTGCACTCCAATCCCATTCACTACCTTGGTAGCCTCTGAGTCTTGGTTTCTCAGTGTGTCAATGGGAATGGCATCCATCTGAGAGGCTGCTGTACCAAGCAGCATCTGACACATAATAGGTGCCCAATATATGTTTCTTAGACTCATTACAAAACCAGATGATCAATAAACATTTGTTCCCTTCAATACAAAGATAAATCGCCTAATTAATATTTGCCTCTGACTTGTTCTTCAGTAACCCTGCCTGCCCTAGAATGAATGTCGACATGACCCCATTTTATAAATGAGAGTAATTTGTTCTCCCCCAAGGCATCAGGTAAATACAGGCATGAGAATCCATGACCTCGTTGGAATTTCAGGGGTTGTTTTTTTCCCAGAATGGTCATTTCTCCCTGGTCCAGGCATTGAGGCCAGTAACTACTAAGATTTCATCTCATTTCTTTATCTGTGAGAGAAGCCACTATCACCCCTTAAAGGGACTTCGGTCACCAGCATTTTGTCTGTGTCCTAAATGCTTCAAGACTTACAGACCTGACTCAATAGGCTCAGGTAGAAAAGGGTGAAATCCAGAATGGCCAACCACCGGAACACTTTAGTCATTGCTCCAAGAGGTGGGTGGGTAGAGTGGGCACTGCGCCCCCTTTGACGGGGCTTCACTGCCCTGGACAGAGGAGAGACAGGGGGCTCACAGAGCATGTGCTGGGCCTGGGCCAGACCCGCCCCCAAGCAGAGATGGCCAGTAAAATAACCACACAATTCCAGTGGAGTCGCCCTGGGGAAACTGAGGCACTTCAGTTCCTTTTCATCAAGGAACTGATTAAAGTGTGGTCTATTATCTCTATAGTGGGAAGCCCCCAAAGATTCCACTTCTTCCTCTTCTTGCCCAATGAGAGGGTCAGGAAGCTTCCACCACCATCCTGACTGTGGCCACCACATCCTGGTGTGAAGCACCACCAGCTTCCTCCATAAGAACTTTGAAGGTCACCAGCCAGCTTGAGTCCTCTGAAAGTGCTGTGGCTCAACCAGCAGCCTGTATAGCAGAGAGTACAAGACCCTGGACTTGAGCTCAGACCCACCTTAAAGAAGGAACTCCACCACTTTGTAAGCCTCGGTTTTCACATCTTTGGTAGGGGCAGGTGGGAAGTTGCCATATTTACCTTGTTGGGCTCTTTGGAAAAATTAAATGAAATGTTAATGTATGTTACACAAGGGGCTCGTAGGAGGGATTCAAAAGCTGCTAGTTCTTTTACTACTTTTCCCGGAAACAGTATTAAAGAGTACCGTAGAGGCACTGGAGAATTCCTGCTCCATATGACATGTCCTTGGTCTCTCCTGGGGACTTTGAAGACCCAGAGGCTCGCAGCTCCCCGTGCGCCTCTCCGCTGCCGCCTTACCTCCCCTCTCCACCATCCCCTGCCATCCTGGTGTACGCCACCCCCAAAAAAACTTTCAGCCAGCTCCTCGGTGAGGGTCTTTCCAAATCGTGGCCGACAGTAGGCGGCTGCACCCTCCTTTGATCGCGTCCTGCCCAGCCTCAGCTGCAGACCCCCGCCGGGCGCCCAGGAGCCCTGTCGGGCCGCGGCAGTCTCGGAGTCCGGGCACTCTGGATGCTCTGAGGGTGCAGCCCTCCCAGGCCCCTCCGACTGCGGAGCTGCCGACCGCAATGCAGACGCGGGCCCTCCAGCCCTTCTCGCGCCTCCTTCCTCCCGCCGGCCCCGGAGCTGCCG
>NW_012116021.1:1835850-1889023 GCF_000951035.1 Colobus angolensis palliatus | reverse complement strand
GTACTTTCCTCCCTCCTTTTCGCCCGCCCACCTACCTCCCCGCCGTTCCAGAGGGGGCTAGCAGAGCTGAGGACGCGCGCAGCGCTGCTCAAGGTCTCTCTCTCTCCGCACCCTCGCCGGCCGGCATCTGACGCGGGTGCCAGGGTCTCCGGGCACCTTTCAGTGTCCATTCCCTCAGCCAGCCAGGACTCCGCAACCCAGCAGTTGCCGCTGCGGCCACAGCCCGAGGGGACCTGCGGACAGGACGCCGGCAGGAGGAGGGGTGCGCAGCGCCCGCGCAGAGCGTCTCCCTCGCTGCGCAGCGAGACCCGGGCCTCCCGGCCCCAGGAGCCCCCAGCTGCCTCGCCAGGTGTGTGGGACTGAAGTTCTTGGAGAAGGGAGTCCAACTCTTCAAGGTAACTGTCTCCTTCCCTCCAGAGCAAGGCTCTCCCAGGGCGCCCGGCGAGCCAGGAACCTGGCTGAGACTGCATGCCCCGGGGCTGGGGGCTGTACTGCCTCGGTGTCCGCCCTGGAGCTATGTGTGCCGGGGCTCTGGACATCCACCGGCTGCGTCCGCGGTGGAGTTGAGCAAACTTTTTGGCTGTTGCAGACTCAGTGAATGGGGCAAAGGAACACGTGAGGAGGGGCACTTGTCTCCTAGTCCGCCAGGATGAAGGAACAAGGGATCTTTTACTCCAAACCCCCATGTGATTTTAAATGGTAGGGTCTGGAAGGACCCATGATTGACAGAGTAGCAGCTTCAGAGTCGAGGGAATGTGGGTTCAAATCCCCGAGGTGCTACTTTTGAGCTGGAAGATGTGTTTCACCTTCCTGAGCCTTGGCCTGCCCTCTGTCAGCTGAGAAGGAGAAGGCCTTCGCGAGGTCTGGAGGAATAAATGAAATCATATAGACAGTATGTCAGGGACACAGCAGGTCCTAAGCGGAGGCTAGATAGCCCATCCTTGGCCACTTGGCTTACTCCAAGGACCAGAGTGCCTGAAGAGTCTGCCCAGGGGAGAGTGGCAGAACCTGGGACAGAGCTACTGAACTGCCAGCAGGGGAGAGGAGAGCAGTGCCCTGAACACACGGGTGTCCAACCAAGAAGGGGCATTTCTCAAGGAAGAAAGGGGAGAGGAGTTGAGGACACACGCCCACGAGCGGTTTTTCCGTCTGTGGGTGCAGTTGTTCCGTCTGTGGGTTCCTCTGCAAACGAAGTCAATGCTGGTGGAGCAGGAGCCCTTTCCAACCCTGGGGTTGGGTTGGAGGCTGTCAGTATGTCTGACTGAACCACACTCTAGGCAGAGCAAGCTGCGGGGGTGGGGGCTTGTCTCTGGTTGTGAGACAGGATCCAACCCAAACTTTTCCATCATTATCCTCCTTCCAGTCATGAGCTGGGTTCTGACAGGATCCTGCTAGGGTTTCACCATGAAGAAGCTGGAGTTCCAGCATGTTGACTGATGTGTAAATTCCGGTTCTGTGGGGGTGGCCGCCAGGAGGAAAATACAAAGCTGAATTGGGTTAGCATGGTGTTTTGGGGTCCTGGGTGCTGCAGTGGATGGGTGTCTGACAGTTTAGAGGGGACTCTGGACCTTGAAAATGCACCCACCTCATCTGACGAGGAGGGCAAGTGGACCCAGAAAGGTGCAATGAATTTCTGAAGGTTGTACTGTGATTTAGGGGCAGGGACAGAACTAGAATCCAGGTTTTCTGAGGCCATAGTCAGCCCCTCGTCCTGATTTAAGAGTCCAGAAGTCTTGGGTTCTAATCCTTATCTCTTTCTTGTCCTGGGTTGCCATGGACAAGGAGCAATCAGGTTGCTCATGCACCCTGGGCAAGGTGGGTTTGGAGGCTCTATGAAGATATGGTGTAGGAGTGTTGGCTTGTCAATCTCAGGATCCAGGGAGAAACTGCGGGAAATGGAAAGGCAATGGGGAAGATAACCCTGAAGCTTGTTGGGAGAGGAAGCATTGAGTGGGAGTGGGAAGGGGAGGTTCTAACCTGAAAGAAAGATTGCAGAAGAGTAAATTTCCCCAGTTTAAAAAGTTTCAGAAGAAGGAATTGTCAGAAGGAAGAAAATATCTCTTAGAGAGATACTGGAATTCCGCAGGTTACCTTGAACTGTGTTTCATTTAGATATACTTATGTATAGTTTCTAGTGCTGTGCCAGGTATTTTCATTCATTCTCCACTACCTGCTGAGCGCCACCTAGGTGCCAGGCTTTGTGTTCAATGCTGGCCACAGCAGATGCTCAATAAATAGCAGATATGAGATGACCCAAGCAAAGGGCTTAGCATAGTGCCTGGCACTGGGCAAGGACTCAGTAACTGTTTGATATTATTAATATTACTATTATCATTCTTAATTCTAGCAGAAATTTGAATGTTTTTCTTTTCCTAGAATATTCCATGAAAATCATACTTAAATGGGAATAGTTTGTTTAATGTTTGGAAGCCCTCCTCATACCCAGGCACACCTCTTGCCTCTGTTCCCCATCACTAACACACACACACACCCAATCCCAGGCAGCCACTCACCCTTGTATGCTGAGGCAGAGCATTCTCCTCATCTTATGCCCCCTCCCCAATTACAGAGGGAGCTCCACGAGAGAGTTCACTCCTAAGATGGTGGGCGAGAGCCAGGAGGGTGGACAGCCTGGCATGCAAGGAAAACTGGGGTTCAAATCCCAGCCCAGCAACTCACTGGCTACATGGCTTTGATGAGGGTACTGAGCCTCCCAGAGGCTTCATTTCCTCTCTAAAATGGGGAGAAAATCCTCCAAGAAGAGATTTTTGTGAAGATTAAAAGACATAGAGTGGGTGCCTTGTCCAGCTCTCAGCAAGCACCACAAACCTTAATTCCTCTCCTCTAACAGCTCCTAAGCCCCCTTGGGGGTCACAAACCCCAAGTTATGGATAGCAAAAATTTCAAATACTTTTTCTTGGTAAGAGACTGTGTCCTAACTTCTGGTGTTATCTTTTTTTTTTTTTTTTTTTTTAAGATGGGATTCTTGCTCTGTCATCCAGGCTGGAGTGCAGTGGCCCAATCTTGGCTCGCTGCAACCTCCGCCTCCCAGGTTCAAGTGATTCTTGTGCCTCAGTCTCCCGAGTAGCTGGGGTTACAGGTGTGCACCCCCATGCCCAGCTAATTTTTGTATTTTTAGTGGAGATGGGGTTTCATCATGTTGGCCAGGCTGGTCTCAAACTTCTGACCTCAAGTGATCGCCTGCCTTGGCCTCCCAAAGTGCTGGGATTACAGGCGTGAGCCACCATGCCCGGCCAGTGAATTTCTTTTTAATGATGCCTTCTAGTACTGGGTTCCTCCCAAGGCCTTTCTTATTGGGCCCTTAGGAGGACCTCAGCTGAGCCAAAGGAAGCCCATGAGACCCTGCCTAGAGTTCCACTTTGAGTCTGTCTTTGCTGCTGCAGGGATGTCTAGCACCAGATTTGTCCAACTGCAGGTTGTGAAATCAATTTAGCAGGGTTCTTAATAAAATAGGAAATACTAGATAATCTCATAGTGCCTCCTCTGTAGCAAAGGTAAGTATTGTTTCTGGAAACTTTTGTTTCTGTTATATATTTTGAAGCCCTCTATAAGGGTATATGTGTTTATAAAATAAATGTATGTATGCAAATATATACAAATTTTATATTTGCGTGTGTGTGTATATATATATATATAGATAGATATAGATATATTTTTTTTTTTTACTATATGGTTCCCAGTGATGTTTCTGCCTCAGAAATTCCAGCATTGTGGCCCTAGGTGGCAAGTGCTGGGGTGTCCTTGCTGCCACTGCACCAAGCATTGAGGAGTCAAGGCAGCTGAGGTGAAAACTGGAGATGGGGAAAGGCAAGTTCAAGGAAGAGGACCCAGAGTCAGAGAGGAAGCAAGGCATGGAGGACAGGTCTGCTTACAAGTAGAGGAGGGAGGGGACAGGCCGGCAGCTGCCCTGGGAAAGGGGATCTGGAGCACTTCTTGGGAACAGGAGCCTTCCTCTCCTGCTGTCACGGCCTGGCCTCATGGCCATGCTTCGTGTCCTGATGGTAGCTACGCTGCCGCCCTGATAATTTAAAGGAAGCGCCTTCAGTGAGATGAAGGGCCTGTTTCTGTGACAGCTACTTTGGGAATGGCTGCTCCCCTTCCGCCAGATCCAACAGGACACAGCCATCCCTGCGAGGGAGTCTGGGCCCCTGGGCACAGTTGAAGAAGGGCCACTGGGAGGCCGGCAGAACAAGGAAGGGGAGGGCTGGAGAAGGAGCGGGAGTGCAGGCGAGAGGAGAACCAGAGAGGGGGAATTTGTAGAGAAAACGGTAAAACGGTTCCTTTTTTCAAAAGTTGAATCCAGGGCAAGAACGGAAACGGCGGAGTTTACTTTTAAAAACTCAGAGTCTCCTTGTAAGCGGTGGAGTGTGTGTGTGTGTGCATGTGTGTGTGTGTGTGTGTGTGTGTGTGTGCATGCGCGCTGGGAGGGTGGGCCCTGTGGGCTGGCCAGGCCTATGAGAGGTGACTTCTCTCCCTCTCAATGGCCTTACAGTGTATCCTAAAGAAGCTTTTTGTTAAGCTCATGAATAGGTGGATTTGGAGTGTGTGATGCTGGGCATCACGATTTGGATATTTGGTTACCTTTGAGGTTACATGTTTTTCCTTTTAAGATACACACTTAAAAAAGGAGCCACCTCTTCTGTGTAGGTCACTATTTTGGTGTATGTGGGGGCAGGGGTGCCTGTCTCTCTGTAATTGATTTGACTTGAAGGGTGAGGGTAAGAAGGAGAAACACAGGATACGGCAGGTCTGCAATGCCTGACCTAGGAGACAGCCCCCCTCAGCTCCCTGGCCTCTAGCAGTCCCCAGATCACAGATGCCCAGGGCCTTCCAGGCCTGTGATGGTTCTCGTTTAAGAGATCTCAAGAGGGACCCAGACCCAAAGAGGGGAAGGATATGCCCCCAGGTTGCTACCCCAAAGCAGGTTGGTAAGAATCTGGACAGGGATCTAGACTTTCAGGCTCTCATCGCAGAACATGTCGTATTCCCAGAGACCATTCATTCATTCATTCTTCTTTCAGCAGCACTTGCTACATGCCAGGCACTGTGCGAGGCATGGATAACACAGTAGTGAATAAATCAACTCACTCTTTTTGCCCTCCACCTGCTTACAGTCTAATGGGGAAGACTGGCTATAACCAACCTGAACCTGACCCCTCATTTCTATACAGCAATGGCTCTCACCTGGGGGCTATTTTGCCCCCCTTCCCCAGGGAACATTTGGCCATGTCTGGAGACATTTTTTGTTGTCACCACTGGAGAGTGAGGTGCTTGCTGCTAGCGTCTCATGGATAGAACCAGGGTTGCTGTGAAACATCTTACAGTGTATAGCACAGCCCCCGCCCACATACATGCACAATAGAGAATTATCTGGCCCAAAATGTCAATAGTCCCAAAGTTGAGAAACTCTGCTGCAGACCTTCATTCAGTTCATGGGCCAGGCCATGCCCAACTGTGCACAGCAACTGGAAGAGAGGGGATAGGACAAGAAGGAGAGTTAGGTAGGAAGTGCAGAGGAGACAACAAATGAAAAGGAAAAGTCCGAGCCCCGTGGTAAATGAGAAAAAATGTGGGCTTTGGTAGCCCAGACTGAGGTTGGAATCCTAGCTGTATCCCCTTGGGTAAGTCAGTTATCCTCTCTGAGCCTCATTGCGTTTCTACATCTGTGAGATGGACTTGTGGGACAGTTGTGAAGGTTCAAGAGAAAGCAAATAAAGGACCTGGCACAAATTAGACACACAATAAAATGGCAACTCTTATTAGTATCTTTGAGGCTTTTAAAGGCCCCACTGTGGAAAATTACAGAGTCAACACGTGTGATCAGGAAGCCAAAGAAGGTTGCTGTTTGGGGCAGGGTTGCCATAGTATTCCCTCTGCTTGGGGGAGGGGCAGTGGGTGGTGTGAGCATCTCCCTCCAGTGTGTGTGGTGGGAGGAGCACTGCACTTGGAGTCACATGAACTGGGCACTGACGGCATATGACCAAGCGGAGACTGCTTCACCTCTCAGCCTCAGGTTCTTTATTTATAACACGGAAATGCTAAGCCTGCCCTCATGGGCCAGGATCCTGTGAGGACCTCCTGTCTGTGAAGGAGGCTTGTGGGGTGCCTTGAAGTCGATGCAGGCACCTTTGGTGTCTGGTGTGCCCTGTCCCTAACCCAGGGCCAGTCACATACAACAGACTAGTTGAATGAACCATAGTACTATAAATTCCTTTCAGTTCTTGACAAAGAGGGCACCAACAATACCCAGATGAGTAATCCTTCACTTTGTCACTCCTCCATCCTTTGCAAGATGCAGGGACCTCTGGTTCCCAGAATGTGCTGCATCAGGTTGCAGCACCGGGCAGCTGTGTCCTCCAGAGAGCATGGCAGATACAGCAGCTGCACTGTGACAGCCCCAAAGGGGGATCCCCATGGGGAGTGGCAGGTAGAGGGGTGGGGGTCCTCCAGAGCTGAGGTGAGCCCAGCTACTGAAAAGAGGACCAAATGAAGATCAGTACCTTGGAGATTTATCTCAATTCAGGCACGTCATTGAATACCTCCACTTTCCTATCTGTAAAATGGAGTTGAAGTCATGATAAAGTAAGGCCTAAAAGCCACTAGCCAAAGGGGTGGATTTGGGTAAACTGTCAAGCTTTCCTGAGTCTCTATTTTACAGAGTCATAAAACGCTGGAGCAGAAAGGGATTTATGGGTCACCACACCATCTTCTTCATTATGCAGAGGGGGAGGCTGAGTCCCAGAGAGGGGAGGGCACTTGGATGGGGGTCACAGGCTGCTCTTGCACCTAGGCTTCTGAGTCTCCTCCCTTCACACCATGCTAGTCCCATTCAAGCCAGTAAAGGGAAGTGTCAGATCACAGCAATGCTGTGACATCCAATCAGAACCCAACTCTAAACAGACTTGGTCTTGGGTTGCCCATTGTCCACCCTTGGGACACCTTCTGACTCTGTCTCTTCAAATCCTCGCTGTTTCCAGGGCTACTTTTGGGAGAAACAAAACAGAAAAAAAAAAAAAAAAACCTCTAGAAGAGAAATGTGTAAGGCAAGTCGGAGCTCAGCCTCCCATCTCCCTCAGAAAACCTGGCCTCGCCTCAGCTGCCATCTTGAGTCCTGTGTAGGGGATTTTTCCCAGCAACGTCTGGACCCTTGGCCTGACTCTCCCCTCACTCCTTCCCTCCCCAAGCAGATGCTCCCTGTCTCCCCTCCAGCCCATCTCACTTTGACCTGCATATCCAGATGGCTCAGGGAAAGCCTGGATTCTAGGATGACTCAGGCAAGAATGTAGTAAATGTTTTTCAACGTCACAAGACACTGAAAAGGAGACCTGGAGGCTGTCATTAGAGTTAGCCTTCAGTCCCTAAAATTAGCTGCATCTGAGGAGCTTTTCAAAAATACGGGTGCCTGAAGCCCTAATGTGACCCAGGAGATTCTGCTTCAGTGGGATGGGGGTTTGGGGGCGGGGAATCTGTAGGTTTCAAAATTGTCCCAGGTGATTCCAATGTGGTCTAGTTTGTCAACTCCTAGTTTAAAGCCCAAAACAGTTCCTCAGAGTGTACTGGGCTCTAAGCTTTTCTCTCTACCCCTGCCTCTTGGGCCACATGCTCTCTTCCTTCCCTAATGGCAGAATTACAGCCACTGCCCCCAGTTTGTCTTTTAGGAGAGTGAGAAGGTCATGGCCAGCTTCTCCTGTCTCCACCTCCCTGCCTGAGACAGGGGCCCTTCCTCCCTTGGTTCTCCAAGGTGGTTTCTACAGAACACACCTTCCAAGGCTAGCAACAGGCTTTGTAGGTGAAAAGGATCTCATCCCTCAGAGAAGGTCAAGGATGAACATAATTAACTCTAGTTAATTTTGGGTCCCTTCCCTGCAGGGCTTCTCAATATGCTGATGGACCTTGGAAATCTCCACCAAGTTTTTCAAATTGAATTTGACCACAAAGCTTTTTTTTCCTACAGCAGATGGAGGGACTTGAGCCTAAAGAGATGCTAATCTAGGAACTGGCCCAGGTTGAGCCTGCAGCAGGAATACAGCAGCTGCACCCAGGCCAAGGGGCAACCCAGGGAAAGGGGAGACCCTACCAAGTAGGGCTTAAAATCCTAAATCTCAAATGAAGTCACTGACCCAGCCAGCGCTCTCACATCTGTAACCTTCTCTCTAATGCTGGGTACTCATTTTCTTCCCTTTTTCTCTGGATTAGAAGAAAACAATGAGGTGGAGCATTCAGTGGAGTTCACTGTGGGATGGGGTGGGGCTCTGACCCCTCAGTGGATTCCTGCCTCTCCACTTGTTCTCGATCCAAACCTGGCCACCTGCCTCCCCTATGTGAGCTGAGGACCTAACCCTCTGTTGTTCCCTGACCTGTTGGGTGACTCCAGTGGATGCCAGTCCCCTGGAAGACTTGGACTAGCACCAATGGGGGTGAACAGCTGCCCCGGGAGCTGAGTAAAGAGGTTCCCTGCTTGCATGCTTGTCTCTGTCTCCTGACTTCACTGCCCCATCCGTGGGCATCACCCCTACCCCAGACTCACGTGACCCAGCCAGAGGCTTTGTTTTCCCCCATCCTCAGGCTATCTATTCCCCCTAAAGCAGCCTTGTTCTGTTATTCCCACTTGTTTCCTAAATACAACCCATGTGGGTCTCTGTTGTGACTTGTTACTGTTTTGACAGAGGGTCACCTGGTGTGGGAGACCTGATTGCTTAGATTGCCTTCACACCCACTCCTGAGCAGGAGGAAGGTTAGGAGTGGGGGTGGCTTCATTAGCGAAGGAGAAGCCTCGCACTGGGGTTAGTGCCTTGGCCTCCTGCAACCCCATGTAGGCCCTCCCTATCTGCCCTTCTTTCTGGATCTGCCTTCTCAGTGACCCAGGAACTCCCGGGGTTTGCGCACAGCAGGGTCAGCAAGACTTGTATACACCAGATAAGACTCTGATGCTTCAGTGGCTGGAAAACAGGACTCCCATCCCCTCCTAAGTCACTGCAAGTACTATGTAGAATGGCTCGCCCTTAGATGCACACAGCAATTGATCAAGGTTATTTGCATATCCCTTCTCAGCACCCTGGGGATTGCAGAGGCGTTTAGAAGACCTTAGAGATGGTCCTGTCTCACTTAAAATCAAGCCCAATCCCCAGCTTTGGCCCACAGGCCCCCAAGCTGGCTGGTATCCCGCCTCCTCACATCACTGTCCCCTCCCCCACTGCCCTGCAGCCCTTGGCCTCCCACTTCCTTAAGGACTTTTGCCCTCTCTGTCCCCCTGCCCAGATGCTCTTCCCACAGGGCTTTGCATGGCTGGTTCATGCTGGTCATGCAAGTTCAAATGTCACCTCCTCTTGGGGAGGTTTTTTTTTTGCCCACCCGATTTAAAGAAAGCAAACACCAAACACCCCCACTCCCATCCCCTGCATTTTCCTTTAACTTATTATCTAGAAATTCTAGCTGGTCAGTTTCCTTGGTGATTCTCTGCCCTCTCCTGAGCTCCACCAAGGGCACTCCTCACTGCCCTTGGTGGAGTGAGAAGGTCACGGCCAGCTTCTCCTGTCTCCACTTCCCTGCCTGAGACAGGGGCCCTTCCTCCCTTGGTTCTCCAAGGTGGTCTCTATAGAACACGCCTTCCAAGGCCAGCAACAGGCTTTGTAGGTGAAAAGGATCTCATCCCTCAGAGGAAGTCAAGGATGAACAAAATTCATTCTAGTTAATGTTGGGTCCCTTCTCAATATGCTGATGGGCCTTGGAAATCTCCATGCAGCAAAAGCTGCTTGGGACATGAGCCCCATCTGTCTTGGTCACTCTGTGTCTCCAGCACCTAGGAAACGCTTGGCACAAAGTAGGTGCTCAGGAAATTTTGTTGGCTGGACAAATAACTTCAGAGCTTTTCCAACCATGCTTCAGAGTCCGTGGGGATCAGTCCATGATACCCCATGGGGGCTAGAGAGGTGGGTCAAGAAGGGCACAGCAAGATTCTATTAGAACATCTCCAGTTTTCTGTCTTTTGGAAGCCACCAATATGTTGCACTCTGCTCTTGTCATAGACAAGAAATCTGGGACTCAGAAAAGAATTTGGCTTTCCTCTGGCCATGGCTCAGGGACTCTGCACAGTCAGAATGGCCACCACATGGGCCAGCTCATGTTCTGCCACCAGTGACCCAACTGAGGAGAGGGATGGCCACTTCCATATGCCAACCCCTCATCTGCCCAGCTTCTCTCAGTAGTTCATGATGACTTGAACATCATCAGGGAGGAGCTTCTTTTAGGAATAAATGTATATTTTTAGGTGCTACCACCTTTGGGGCTTTATCACTACTGGGCTACCCAACATGTGCCAGGGCTGTCTTTTACCTCATTTCCTTTATATCTTTTGAGCCGGAGGGTCCTAGCACCTCTGTGCCACGGTAGGAAACAGGCCAGGCACTGTGACTAGGATGGAGAATAAGGTGTGGTCTCCCTGGCTACTCAGGCTTCATGACTGTGTAGATCTCAGTGGGCACATCTTCTCAGTCACTGGGGTCCACACTGAATATCTGTCGCCTCACCTCTGGACTTATCTGCATCTGTCCTCTCCGGCTCCATACTCTGGGGCCCTCCCCTAACCCTCCAGCTCCCTCTGGTCTTTCCTCAGTTGTGATGGTGACTCTGGCACATTGGCACCTACATTTTTATTACCAGTTCCCTTCCTGATGACATCTAGTGCTTAGACTCACAAAAGAATCCATTCAGCCATTTTCTTCCAGGAGTGGATGGGATAGAAGGGCTCCAAGCTCACCAAAGTGACTTCATCAGTAGCCACCTCATCAGCAGTGTGACCTTGACAGAGTTGATTTGTCTTGCTGTGCCTCGTTTGCCTCATCTGTGAATTGGGTATAATGACTCCTTCCCGACAGATTTGTTGGGAGGGTAAAATGAGATAATATAGCTAAACCACAGTACCTCCCACAGAGCAAGGGCTCTCAAAACAGTAACTGCTGTAACCCATGAATATTCCAAGACCCATTCCCGGTATTTTTGAACCTGAATTTTTGTTGGATGATCATGTCTTAGCTGTGACTGCCTCCTCTTGCCCAAACTGAAGTTTCTCAGCTGCTTTTCTGCCCCCTTATGCTCTTAAGATAGTCTTACCATCCTGGAGCAGAGAGGGGCCTCAGGAATGCAAGAAGAGCCACATGCTGTCTGCCACCCTGAAGCTAGCTGAGCGACAGGGCAGATAGGGAAAGCCAGGGCTGGCTCCTGATAGGTCTGGGAAGTGCAGCAGGTTCTGTTGTACACAGGGCTCCCACAATGCATCACTCCAGAGGGCGCCATTCCATCGTGGTCCATGGAAATAGCGACTCGTTGAGGTGTGCAGTGTGCAGCCTTTGCGATTGATCATACTGACTCCTTCAACCATTCTCTGGGACTGCACTACAGATTTTGCACTACAAAGGCTTGATCAACAAGAATTGCTCTTCAGGTGTCTAGCTGCTAACCGGCATGTCCATGCTACCAGGAGGCTTGTGGGGCAGGAGGTGCTGGTGTGAGGCTGGGGGCTGCCTCTGGCCCTACCGAATTCTGCCTCCATCCCCTGTCCTCCTCTCCTGGGACTAGGGAGTGGGGAACCCTAAATGTACCAGAAGAACCTTTGGTGGTTCTGAGCCAGTTAAGGTGGCTGAACAGACTCCGTTCTATCTCCAGCTGAAACTTTGGTTTTTCTTGTCCTGTGTGGACCCCAGGACAAAAAAAAAAAAAGACGCACTGAGTCCAGACAGGACAGAAATATGGAAGAAACATTCACTTCTGGGTTTTTGCTTAATAAAAGGAAGGATCTGGAATCTGGAATATGGTTCTCCCCTCTCCTGGTTCCGCTAGAAATAGAGAGCCCATGTTGTGTATCAGTGGGAATGGAAGGGGAGGTCA
The DNA here is from genome assembly GCF_000951035.1 of Colobus angolensis palliatus. Classification (NCBI taxonomy): domain Eukaryota; kingdom Metazoa; phylum Chordata; class Mammalia; order Primates; family Cercopithecidae; genus Colobus; species Colobus angolensis. The sequence continues at coordinate 1,877,119 of NW_012116021.1, read as the reverse complement.
TGTGGTAGCTTGAGGGTCAGGAAGCCAGGCCAAGAGAGCCACAAAGACTGGATTCCAAATAGAAGGGCAAGACCAGGCGTGGTAGTTCACATCTGTAATCCCAGCACTTTGGGAAGCCGAGGCGGGAGGATTGCTTGAGGTCAGGAGTTCGAGACCAGCTTGGGCAACATGGTGAAACCCCGTCTCTACTAAAAATATAAAAATTAGCTGGGTGAGGCAGCAGGCGCCTGTAATCCCAGCTACTTGGGAGACTGAGGTACGAGAATTGCTTGATCCCAGGAGGCGGAGGTTGCAATGAACTGAGATCACACCACTGCACTCCAGCCTGGGTGACAGAGTGAGACTCCATCTCAAAAAAAAAAAAAGTAGAAGTGCAGAAGAGAAACATCTAAAAAAAAGAAATCAAGAACAATTCCAAGACATGAAATGTTCTGTCTCCACTGATTAAAAAGAGAGAGAGAGAGAGAGAGAGAGAGAGAGATTGAGATCAGACATAGGAAATAGTTTTCCTGAGAAATCTAAATGACCCTGAGGTTGATTACCAACTAAGACTGGGTACTCTTGTTTATAAAGAAGTTTTTAGATTAGTAGTAGTAGTATAATAAAAAGTTATCCTTTGTATTCGCTTCCTAGGCCTGCCATAACAAAGTACCACAAACTGAGTGGCTTAAAAAAACAGACATTTATTGTCTCACAGTCTTGGAGGCCAGAAGTCTGAAATCAAGGCATTGGCAGGGCCATGCTCCCTCTGAAACCTGTAGGAAATCCTTCCTTGCACCTTCCTGGCTTCTGGTGGTGGCCGTCAATCTTTGGTGTTCCTTGGCTTGCAGCTGCATCACTCCCATCTCTGCCTCCGCTGTCACTTGGTGATCTCCCTGTGTGTCTGTGTTTCCACAAGGACCTCTTCCCCTCCAATAAGGACACCAGCTATATTGGACTAAGGACCCAGCCTAACAACCTCATCTTAACTTGATTACATGCGCAAAGACCCTGTTTCCAAATAAGGTCACATTCACAGGCACTGGGGGTTCGGGCTTAGACATAACGTATCTTTTTTTGGTGGAAGGGACTCAGTTCAACATATAACACCCTTCATTGACTTGTTGTCAATATATTTATACCTGTGCTTCATCAAAGGGATTTAAGGGAAGTCATTCTCTTGGGGGAGATGGATTAAACAAATGATGTACTCTCCCATCGGTCAGTGCTTTTATGCTAACCAGAGACTGGGCATGTTGAGGAGAAAGGGTATAAAGGCCATTGTATGATCTGAGCTGAACTCTGGTGTGTACATACTTCACACTGAAGCAGCAGAAAGCTCTATGAAGTAGGTCTAATTATTCCCATTTTCTAGATAACAACACTGAGACATAGCTGGTAAGTGGTAGGGCCAGGACTTGAACTCATGACTATCTGATTCTAAAGTTCATGGTTGCCTGGCTATCCCATGCACTATGCTTGGAGAAAAGGCAAATTTCTCAGTCTTTACTCACATACCCTGACATCTAGCATAAGAAGCAAAGAGGCCTGTTACCCAGAATGGGCCCCATGGATCAAGGTATGTGCGTAAGGTACTGTTTATTTCAACACACCATGCCCAAGAACTTCATATGGATTCCTTCAGCTCAGAGTCAGGAGACAGAGGCCGTGAGCTAGAAAAACTTTGAGCCCCAAATCTGTTGAACACAGTAACAGAAGAAAATTATGTTTCCCACCATCAGATTCTCAAGAGTTTTAACACACCAGGAGCCTACTCCCTCCCCAACTGAGACTTTCCTTCCCCTTCTATCGCCAGTTGGCTGCCATCTTGGTCACTGGGGAGCCCTTTGGCTTTGACATAAAGCTCCTGTTCTTCTAATGACCTTCCAGGGCTGGAATCTATTTTCTCCTGTGATTGTCTTGAATGTAGTTTTGTTTTTGTTTTTGTTTTTGTCTTTGAGACAGAGCCTTGATTTGTTGCCCAGGCTAGAGTGCAGTGGCATGATCTTAGCTCACTGCAACCTCCGCCTCCCGGGTTCAAGCAATTCTCCTGCCTCAGCCTCCCGAGTTGCTGTGACTACAGGCATGTGCCACCACGCCCGGCTAATTTTTTGTATTTTTAGTAGAGATAGGGTTTCACTGTGTTAGCCACGTTGGTCTCGTTCTCCTGACCTCGAGATCTGCCCACCTCAGCCTCCCAAAGTGCTGGGATAATAGGCATGAGTCACTGTGCCCAGCCAAGTGTAGATTTTTTTTTAAGGATATAAAATTCATCTTATTTTTAGAGACCATTTTCCTTTAAAAATGATAAAGGACATCATGGAAAATTTAGGAAATATAAAGGTTCAAGATAGAAGAAAAAAATTGGCCAGGTACAGTGGCTCACACCTGTAATCCCAGCAGTTTGGGAAGCCAAAGCAGGCAGATCATTTGAGCTCAGGAGTTCAAGACCAGCCTGAGCAACATGGTGAAACCCTGTCTCTACAAAAAAATACAAAAATTAGCCGGGCATAGTGGTGCATGCCTATAGTCCCAGCTATTCAGGAGGCTGAGGTGGGAGGATTGCTTGAGCCTGGGAGGTGGAGGTTGCATTGAGCCCAGATCATGCCACTGCACTCCAGCAGGGCAACAGAGTGAGACTCTGTCTGAAAAAAAGGAAAGGAGAGGGGAGGGGAGGGGAAGGGAGAGGAGGGGAGGGGAGGGGAAGGGAGGGGAGAGGAGGGGAGGAAAGGGAAAAAAAAGAAAAAAGAAAAATCTGCTATAGACTTATCACCCAAAGATAACTAGAATTAAATTTCCATCTGTCTTTCCTTTTTCCCATTGAATAGGTATACAGAAAAATAGAATAGAATTGTATTCTATGTGTTATTTTACAGTCTACTTTTTGTGCTTAATGATATAACATGAACATGTTTCCAAGTCAGTAAACAGTTTTCCTTACTTGAGTACTCTATGTGCCAGGCTCTCTACCAGACACAGGAAGAGATAGAAAAGGAGGGATAGAAGTTTTCTCTGCTCTCAGGGAGCCCACAGTCTAGGTAGGAGAGAGGCATGTCTGCAACAAAAAGTACTTGTCAGTAGAATGCAAAGAGCCCTAATTCTTTGCCCTAGCACTGCATCTGATAACACAACTGTGAGTGCATTCTTCCATCAGGGAAAATCTGCACAGTTGCTCCCACCAAGTTTGAATGGATTTGAGGCTCAGCTGCAATGCAGTGGTGTGCCACTGGGGGAGAGAATACTTTAGTGAGAAATTCTGCAGGTCCTCTCCTGGTAGGTATGTGTCCTCAGTGAGCCAGAGACAAGAGACCCAAATTTGCCATTCCCAGATTTGGCCCGAGTTCCCTTGTTTCTCTTGTGGTGTGAGCATCTTGCAGCACCAAGCATGTGTCTGGTGTTTGATGATCTTTATTTATCATATGATATGGCCTTCATAGCAAGCCAATTAATTTATTTGCCACTCAAATACATAATAGTCTGACCCAGCAATGGAAGGCAGATGGTTGTATTGGATTCATTGGAAGATAACATGGGGGTCTCCAATGTGGTGCCTTACTCCGAGATTTTCAGGGGAATTTTGATTGTACCTGGTTTCTGACTTGTGTGGAGCTTTAGGGGCCAAACCCATAAAGAGGTAGTTCCTCTGTAGAGTATATGAATGCCTCCTAGGCTGCTGAAGGTGATGTGTACCTGGGAGGACCCAGTGCATGTGAAGGCTTTCTTGGATATAGAAAGCACTCAAGAGTAAAAAGTGGAACTTGTCCAATTGGAATAGCATCTAAAGATATCTAGATACTATATTGGATAAGACTATTGATTTCTCTCCTCAAAAGGAAAGACAGTAGTCAGATTCATAGAGGCAGAAAGTAGAATGGTGGTTGCCAGAGACTGGAAGGAGGGAGAAATGGGGAGTTACTGTTTCATGTGTACAGAGTTTCAGTTTGGCACGGTGAAAAGCATTCTGGAGATGGATGGTGATGATGGTTGCATAACAACGTGAATACGTAATGCCACTAAACTGTGCATTTTTAGAAGATTAAGATGGTAAATTTTATGTTATGTGTATTTTACCACAATTTAGGAGAAAACATAATCAATTTTTTTTAAGTAAGGAAAGGTAGCTTCCTAGGGAGGACAGTGTCATTGGAGAAACCCTGACTGGAAGGAACTGAGAGGCAGCAGACAGCATGAGTCCCTAGAAGGCACTTTTGTGAGGGCAGCTGCTCTGGCATCCTGTTGGGAGGCTATTAAGCACTATAATCCTGACAGCCTTGCAGAGGACAGTCACACAGCCGGTACAGGCTGGCAGAGAACTGGGGACATGCCGGAGACAGCTGGAAAGGAAGGAAACAAAGGGTCGGGGGGCAACATCATGTCAAGGTTTTGTAGCTCTTCAGTGACTGCTCTGGGACAGGTAAGCTGTTAGAGGGAGGTCTGTGAGGGGCTCAGAGAGCAAGTCTCTCCTCTTCTGGGGTTGGAGGCCTTATTCTGCAGCCCTGAGGTACCTTGGTTCTTTGAGTCAAATTTGATGCTGAACTCCCTCCATGTAGAGAACCCTTCTGTAGCAGGCACTGAGCAAATATCTGTTAATTGAATCCATGATTTAAATAAATCTGGAGTTGGCTGGGTTCATTGACTCATGCCTGTAATCCCAACACTTTGGAAGGCTGAGGTGGGGGCATTGCTTGAAGCCAGAAGTTTGAGAGCAGCCTGGGCAACATTATGAGACTCTCATCTCTACCAAAAAAAAAAAAAAAAATAGCTTGGCATGGTGGCTCACACCTGTAGTTCCAGCTACTCAGGAGACTGAGGCAGGACGATCACTTGAACCCAGGAATTGGCGGCTGCAATGAGCTATGATCTCGCCACTGCACTCCAGCCTGGGTGACAGAGCAAGACTCTGTCTCTTAAAAAATTTTTTTTCAGCCGGGCGCGGTGGCTCAAGCCTGTAATCCCAGCACTTTGGGAGGCCGAGACGGGCGGATCACGAGGTCAGGAGATCGAGACCATCCTGGCTAACACGGTGAAACCCCGTCTCTACTAAAAATACAAAAACTAGCCGGGCGAGGTGGCGGGCGCCTGTAGTCCCAGCTACTCGGGAGGCTGAGGCAGGAGAATGGCGTAAACCCGGGAGGCGGAGCTTGCAGTGAGCTGAGATCCGGCCACTGCACTCCAGTCCGGGCGACAGAGCGAGACTCCGCCTCAAAAAAAAAAAAAAAAATTTTTTTCATTAAAAAGAATTAATCTGGGGGCACAGTTGTCAAAGGCCCTTTGAGGACTAAAACAAACTTCCAAGGGGTACTATCTTCAGCCCCTAGCATCATTCCTGGCACACACATGGGAAGCAGGGAACTAGTTGAGAGCCCAGCTTTTGGAGTCAGACCAATCTGGGTTTGAATTCTGGCTCTACCACTCACTGGCTGAGGGAGATGAGATAAGTTATTTACCCGCTCTGAGCGCCTTGGTTACCCGCCTCTGTCCCCTTGGTTCTAAAATAGGACTAATCACAGTGTGCCCCTCCCAGGACTATTGTGAACATTAAACGAGATAAGGCTTATGTTCAAAGTGCTGCTGGTCACCATGCCTGGCATGGACTCAAGCCTGGATACATGCAATGTTTAGAGGAAGTAGTTGTGATAGGTGCTCACAGATGTGGTATAGATCCAAGGATTAATAAAACCCAGTGCGTACTCCTCCCAGTCGGTCTCCTTGCAGAGGCAGACAGGTGCTGCAGGCAGCACCTGCTCCTGCTGTGATCGAGGAGGGCAAACTGGATCATAATAGGAACATGATGGGGGACTTGGTGGAGGAGGGGCCCACCACCAAAGATCATGAGGACTGTAGTTTCTCCCTGATACATACCTGAGTCATTCCTGGAAACCCTGAGAGCCTCTCCATCACCTACAGAATAAGTCAATTTCTATAGCCCAATCATGGAGGCCTCTTCAGAATCTGGCCCCACTTTGTTTCTAACTTTATTTGATGCTACACCACTTGGACCTGCTCCTTTCTTCCTGCCTTGTGTGTGCAATCTCTTACTCTTAGAAGGCCCTTTCCCCACCTCTACATGTCCATATCGTACCTGTCCATCAAGGCTCAACTCAAATCTTACCTCTTCTTTGAAGGTCTCCCAGATCTCCCAAATAGGATGATGCAGATTCTACATTCTGCATCCTCTCAACTCCCAGAGCCCTCTCTCTCTGCCTGTCATCGAGAGGGGCTCTCTTTGTGTTGTAGGATTTTTTTTTTTTTTTTTTTTTGAGATAAGGTTTTCCTCCATTGCCCAGGCTGGGGTGAATGGGGTGAAGTGGTTGCATTAGTTCATTCTCACACTGCTAATAAAGACATACCCAAGACTGAGTAATTTATAAAGGAAAGGGGTTTAATTGACTCACAGTTCAGCATGGCTGGGAAGGCCTCAGGAAGCATACAATCATGGTGGAAGGGGAAGCAAACACATCCTTTTTCACATGATGGTAGGAAGGAGAAATGCCGAGCAAAGGGGGAAAAACCCCTTATAAAACTATCAGACCTCATGAGAACTCACTCACTATCAGGAGAACAACATGAGGGTAATCACCCCCATGATTTGATTACCTCCCACGGGGTCCCTCCCACGATATATGGGAATTATGGGAACTACAGTTGAAAATGAGATTTGGGTGGGGACACAGCCAAACTATATCAGTGGCACAACCAGGGTTCACTGCAGCCTTGACCTCCCAGGCTCATGCGATCCTCCTACCTCAGCCTCCCGAGTAGCTGGAACCACAGTTGCATACCACCATGGCTGGCTAATGTTGTAGAGACGGAGGGGTTGGGGGGATGGCGGGTGGTCTCTCTATGTTGTCGGGGATGGTCTCAAACTCCTGGGCTCAAGCAATCCTCTGGCTTTGGCCTCCCAATATTGTAGGATTTATTCCCACATTGCATCCCTGCCTCACACAGGGAGCCCCTGGGGGTAGATTCACAGCTGGTCCATCTGTAGATCCCTGTCAGCACCTGCTACAGAGTCTTCCATATGGTGGGTGTTTGACAGAGGAAAGGAAAGAGGAGGAAAGCCAAGAAATGCTTGGAGCTTTTCTGGATGAAAGGCAATTATTCCTGCCATGTGAGGGCCAGGAAGAAGGCTATTCCAAGGAGGGAAAGCAGTGTCACTGGAGGATGCCCATGCATTGAAGAGGTCTTGTTCGCTGTCCAATCAGCCAATGTTGAACCGTCCTGGGCAGGATGTACTGACCTGATGGATCAGGGTGGGAGGTGTCCAAGACCACCCTTTGGTTCAGTAATTTGCTAGAACAGCTCACAGAACTCAGCAAAACTGTTACACTCACAGTACAGTTTATTACAGCAAAAGGATACAGATGAAAATCAGCAAAGAGAAGAGGCACCAAGGGCAGGGGCCAGGAGAGACCAGGCATGAGCTTCCAGTTGTCCTCTCCTAGAGGAGTCGTGCAGACAGCATTGCCTTCTCCCAGAAATAATATGTGCAACATCCACAGCGTCTTGCTAACCACAGAAACTCACCTGAGCCTTGGTATTCAGGGGTTTTATGGGGTGTGGTCATATAGACATGGCTGACCTTGGTCTCCAGTCCCTCCAGAGGTCAGGTTGATACTTCATGCCCCAACATCCCCACCATACATCACACCATTAGCTTAGGCCATCCAGCATGGCCCAAGGCTCCCACATAAACAGATTCTTATTAGACAGGACATTCCAAGGGCTTAGAGGTTACCTCCTGGCAGCCAGGGTCAAGGGCCCAACCTTTGTTTGGGCAAGGTTAATCCTTTGCTGAACAGAAGGACTGCTCTGTGAATGCCCTGAAGTCATACACAAAATCCCATGAATGTGGGCAACATTTCCTAAGAACTGTGTCCATAACTTCCATCAGCTCTCAAAGAGAACCATGATCCAAGGAGCTAACTACATGTTTTCTATGAGGTGAGGTCCTTCCCAGACCCTAGAATCAGGGGACACAATTAGGGTCAAAATAATGAGGTTGGTCTACAGATAACTCATCTCCTTTCTTACCTTTGACTAGATCCAAGGACTGAACTCCAAGAACCTGAGGATCTGTCCCCAAAACTGAAAGGATTGGACTGGTCACCCCTTGTTTCCCTCCAGCCACATCCCAGGCACCTGGCCCTTGTTTTGTCCAGAAATTCAGCTATAGCCCCACACATCTGATGGCCCTTTCTGGCCAATAGGCATTTCCATCAGGACCCTCAGCTACCAGGCACATTTACTGGAGGTCGCTTTTTAAACCTGGTTCAATTTCCATGCAGGGAGGCTACTAAAGCATCACACTGGGTCCCCCAGCCCCTTCTCACAGAGGAAAGATCTCTCTGTCCTGCGGGGTTGGCAGTCAGCACCAAGTAAAGGGAATTTAGCTCTTGGCCCAAGATCCCTGCTCAGGAAAGGTACTTGCGCCTGATGGAAACTTTGGGCTGAAGTATGCTCCTTTCCAAAAACTCAGGTCTGATATTTACACAAAGTCTGAAATTAATGCAGAGAAAACTTCCAAGTACTTGGGCTGAAGCATAAGGCTGAGAACAGGAAGGGGCTGGTCCCTGGTACTAGTTTTGGTTTTTTGGTGGGGTTTTTTTTGTGGTTTTTGTTTTGTTTTTTTTTTTCACAGAACAGGGCAAAGCCGAGTGTCCCTGGGTGAGTGAAGCAGGAGCATTAATCATGCCCAGTGCTTCTCCACTTTAAACTGGGGAATTTGCAATTGAGAGTGGGGAGGGGTAAGAATCATGGGAAAAGGCTGATGGTGTTCAGCCAAATTCATCCTTCGCATGCCCACCCTTCTCCAGGCACATGCTTTGGGCCATCCACGGCTGCAGCCACCCCATCCTTAGGAAGCACCACTAGGCTTCCTTTCTGGTGCCTGGCCTCAGCATCACTCCCAGCCCCTTGGAGATGCAGCCTTCATTCAGCACACAGCTCAGCTCTGAGTTCTATTTTGTCCCTGGATGCTATCTCTGGGGTCACCTACTACTCCCTGCTTGGTGACCCAGGCCCATCCTTCTCCACTCTTGCACCTCTTTTAGCAGAAAAAGAGTGAGAATGGATACTTCCACGGGCCGTGTGCATGCTCCCAGCTACCCCTGACAGCTCTACTCAGAGCTACCCTCCCTCCTGGGGCTTCTTATGTGTTCTAAGGCTGAGGCAGGAAGGCTGTGAGATCAGGTGACACTCAACAGTTATGATCGGTCTTAAGATTAACACTCCTTCTACTTCCAAATCTAATACAAAGGGACATTGCCTAGTGATTAAGAGGCATTCATTCATTCAACAAATACTTGTTGAGCAGCTACTATGTGCCAAGCACTGTTCTAGGCACTGGGAATATAGCAGTGAGAAAAACAGATAAAACTCCCTGCCCTCATGGGGTGTATATTCGAGTAGCTGAAACAGACAATGAACAAACAAACAAACAGAAAAGGACAATAATTTCGAATAATAATAATGCTATAGGACAGGTGTGGTGGCTCTTGCCTATAATCCCAGCATTTTAGGAAGCCAAGTCGAGTGAATCACCTGAGGTCAGGAGTTCAAGAACAGCCTGGCCAGCATGGTGAAACCACATCTCTACTAAAAATACAAAAATTAGCTGGACGTGGTGGCACACACCTGTAATCCCAGCTACTTGGGAGGCTGATGTAGGAGAGTTGCTTGAGCCCAGGAGGTGGAGGTTGCAGTGAGCCAAGATCTGACAGGCCTTCAGCACCACTGCACTCCAGCCTGGCTGACAGAGCAAGACTCTGTCTTTAAAAAAAAAAAAAAAAAGAAAAAAAAAAAGCTATAAATAGACTGTAACAGGGTAACATGATAGGGAAGGAGGGATAGGGGAGCAGGGTAGTCAAGGAAAGGACATTTAAACAGGCTAGAATGACAATGGCCAATGAGGTGTGTGCTAGAAGAAGAAAGAGCAAGCACAAAACCCTTAGGACAAAATCAGCTAGTGTGGTCAAGGCACAGCTAGAATGTGGCAGGGTTGAGGGTTTGGGGAACAGAGGCATGAGACGTGGTCTGGGAAGGAGTAGGAGCGGATCATGTGGGGCCTCACAGGCCCTGGGAAGGAGCTGGATTTTTCTCCAAGAACATTCATCCTTTTCTGCCATGAAATCCATCTAGGCCCATCCTTCTCCACTGTTGCACCTCTTTTAGCAGAAAAGGAGTGAGAATGGATATTTCCATGGGTCATGTGCATGCTCCCGGCTACCCCTGACAGCTCTACTCAGAGCTACTCCCTCCAGCAGGATCAGACTACCCAGGGAACACGAGAACTTCTGGTGGGTGATTTGGAGGGAATAAGAGGAAGTTCCAAGTGAGTTGCCACAAGGAGTTATCACTCTATCTCGTCTCCTAACTGAAAATCAGCAATTTCCAGAGGCTTTACCCATGAAAATTCTGGCCAAAGATGCCAAGAAACTTGCCCAAATTCACCCAGATAGCACATTATAAGTCAAAGGTATGAATTCAGGTTGTGTTCTTAAGATACTCACCTTCTAGTATACCACGTTATCTCCCAAGATGCTTGAGAAGAGGCTATTCAGGAAACTGCACAGAGACTGGGTCCAAAGTAGACCTCAGAGAGAAGATGAAGAATAGCATATCTCTTGTCCCAACAGGTCCAAGTCAAAGAGGTATTACTAGCATGGACATATATCAGTGAGTGAAGGTAATCACAACAGAGAGGCCAGAGAGGGGAGAAACTGATATCATCTTTTCAAGTATTTCTGTGCTACAAGTCCTAAACCCCAGCCTGCTCCTTCCACTTCCTGCTGTGCCCACCCCCACCTCCAGAAGCAGGCAGAACCTTCACCTAAAAGCTCTCACAGGCCTTCAGCAAACCAAGGCCAGCTCTGTTTTTATTGTTTGACCAGCGTCCGCCTGGCTCCTGGTCAGGACAATGAGGTTGGCCTCGGACTGGCTCTGGCAGAAACAGCTCCTTGGGCTGATTTCTGAAGCTGAAGTTTCGAAGAGGCTTCAAAACACCCCTCTCCCTGCCCCTCTGTGATCAGCAACACAGGAAGCAGCAGGAGTTGGTCAGCTCTTCCAACTGCCAGAGGTACGCGGTCTCCGTGGTAGGGTGGGACTTTAGAAAAGGTTAGAGACTCAGCTCACGTTGGGGACTCTGCTGACTACCCATAGATTGACTAGTAGGAATCCAGATATTTTTGAGCAGATGATGATCATGCTTTTGTAGGTGCTGGCTGAGACATGGCCCATATAATCAGAAATGACTTGATTAGAGCTCTTGAAAAAGCTCATCCTGAAAACCCCTGGAGGAAGTTAATAGGACTGTCTGCAGCCCTGCCATGTAGCAGGGCATGTGTATAGTGGCCTTTTTTTTTTCTTTTGAGCCCCTGGAAAATTTGCCTGAAGGACACTGGGGAAGAGCCACCACACTGGGCTGTGGAAGCCAGCTTTTCAGGGGACCTCTGGAGACATAGGGAAAGCCAGGACTCAGAGTGTGTCAGTACTCCCACTTGGGAGCCCCCTCCTCCAAACTGGACCCTGTGTTACTCATTGGCAAGATCCCACCAACCCTGCCCATATTCCAGGCACTCTGCCCATATTCCCAGGCAGAACTGGAAGAGATTTGGGTTTCCCTCTCTCGTGAACTAATTAGTGATGCATTTTCCCATCTACCAACCCCTAAAACTTTCTGGATCTGAAATCCCATGAGAACATTCCCCATGTCCCCCTTGATTTATATTTGTTACCTAGTATGTTGTCTCCCCCTTAAAATGTGTTTGTTGACTGAATAATGGAATGAATGGGTAAAGCTAATGAATGTAAAGGGACTGGAAATGCTGAGAAAACCATAGCGTTGTAGCCACAGGATCTGGATTCCAAACCAAACTCAGCCACTCACTAGCTGTGTGACTTTGGGCATATTGTCTAACCTCTCTGAGCCATTGTCTTACTACCTATGAAGATTGTCCTAAGGATAAGAAATGGCATATGTACAACTCAGAGAGCAGTTCCTGACATACAGCAGGCCCTTCCTAAAGATGGCCCCTAGATTGTTCCTGAAGCCATGGCAAAAGTGGATTCTGGCTATAAAATGCCCACTGTTGCCTGAAGATAGAGAGGGGGTGACTGCCCTCCCTGACCACAGAGAAGTTCCGAGAGCTCTGTGGCAAGCCGTGGAGATGGCAGTGGCAGATTAGGTTCTTACTTTACAGTCCACAGTTTTATTTGAACTCACATCCTAGTCCTGGGGTGAATAGAGGAATGATCCCTAGGCTAAAATAGTTGGCGGGGTGGGGGGTCCCATTGTTTGCTATCATTGCAGAACAAATGACTGTTCACCTACAGCATCATTTAAATTAGATATAGATGCAAACTGTATGTGAGTGGCACTCCTTATCAGGCTAGCACCCATTAATTGGGTGGTTACTGTGTGCTAAGACTGGCCTCGGTGCCCATAGTAGGTGCTTAGTGTATCCATATTAGATGAAATGCACTGAGGGGCATACACGATGCAGGTGTTCTCGCTCCTCAGTGAGGGAGGAACAAGCCAGACAAGCCTTGAGAAAGGAGGCCAACACAGCATCTCTCATTTAAGTCCTACAGCATCCTATGCTATGTGATAGATCCTATCTTATTAGCACTTTAGAGGTAAGGAAATTGAGCCTCTGAGAGGTTAAATAATTGAGCCAAGGTCATATGCTCACAGGAAAGTGTCAGAGCTGCGATTCAGCCACATCTGTCTGACTCAGAATCATGCTCTTTCTGTTGCACCAGCCCTGCTCCCACCCTGGCCATTACACCCACCCATGCACACATCCCTTAAGTGGTTGGCCTAGTAGTTTAAAACAACAGTGGAAAAGAAGCCACAAGCCAGGATGAGTCTGCTAATAAGTTGGTTATAACAACAAGAAATGACAAAGAAGAACATAGGCAGAGAGGAGCGAGTTTCAGGCTGGGGGAGGTTTCCTGGTGGTGGCATTTGCATAAGACCTCAAGGAAGGCGGGATTAGGTCAGACATGGAGCTAAAGAGAGAGTGTTTTTTGGAGGAGTGGAACTGTATGAGCAAAAGAAGAGAGGCAAAGAACAAGGCCAACCCTAGCCCCAGATTCAAATAGGGCACTGCCAGGGTATAAGGCCCATGCCACATCGGCAGTCAAGTAACAAGTACAACCTGCAGTTATGACACCCTCCATGGTGTCATTTCTCAGTTTCTTATTTTCTTTTCTTGCAGCTCCACTACCTGAGCCTTCTTTTGCTCCCCAGAGAGCCTCCCCTCCCTTCTGTTAGACGTGTGCACCACCCTCCCAACCTCACAGCTCTCCTTTCTGCCTTTTCCTCCCTAGCACAGTGAGGGCATGGGGGCATCTTTCTGAATAGGCTGGACCTTCCCAGAGAATGTGCTTAGCAGGCAAGCGAAACCCTGGTGCATTGCCCTGGATGTTGCAGTAGAACAGCAAGCGATGAGCATGTCCCTGGCCACGAGGGTGGCCGAGAGGGTGGAGATGCAGCTCCTCCTGTCCCCAGAAGTTAAGAAGGTGGAACTCTCCTCTGCACTGTGTAGAGCTGGCATCTAGAATCTCAGAGAACTCCAGAGCTAATTCTCCCAACCTGCCCCCATTTCAGAGATGGAAAATCCAAGGCTCAGGATCAGGCAGCCGTTTTAGTCAGCATCAAGGTTAGGACCCAGAGCCCACTCACTCATGCCTGCTATCTCTGGATACAGGTTTGTCTGCACCCACTAGGCTAGAAGCAACTCCAAGGAAAAACCTTTCTTTCCCTTCACTGGGCCCCTCTGTCTTAGCACAGAGCTACTCAAGGCCAATCCTAGACAAAAGTATGGCCTTGAAGAGTTTGTCTGCAGCACTCCCCACCCCGCTGCCAACTGCCTTTTTCACAGGACCCACACACTTGCCCGGAACGGAGGAAAACACTTGTGGAATTTGACTTAAGATGCTTCAGTGATGACAGGGCAAGTAACAAATTTGGAAAAAGGAAATCAAAGATATGGAAAAAGACAAGGTGTTGAAGAAAATGGGGAGAAGAGAAAGAGGAGGAAATGCCAAAAGAGTATTAGCATCTACAAAAATTAGCTTCACAATTTCCCTGGGGGTGACGTTTGCATAAGGATCCCAATTTACAGAAGGGAAAACTGTAAACTGAGGCCTTACATGAGTTTCCTGGTGAGTTAGGACAGAACTGTTACTGAAATCAGCTTCCTGGCATCCCGTTTCTACACCATCCCACCATGTCTGTTTAGAGTATGGGGGAAGTTGTCAGCTGCAGTTGGGGTGACTCTGGCCAGATGTGCTCTTGGTGTAGGATCCCTGACCTTTTCCCTATACTAGGTTTGAAATCCCAGCCTCAAGTGCACGTGCTACTGCGTTTATGCACAGCTATCAGGATGATCTTGTCCATGAGCAAGTGACAAGAGAAGAGATGCCATTGGGAAATTAGGCTGCAAATAAGTGATGTGCTGGTGGCTGGTGACTGCAGGAATGGGGGACCTTGGTCCTTTGGAATCCATCTTCTAGGACTTAAGTCAGGGACACAGAGCCACTGGTCGCAGGCAGATCTTACTGGTCCATCAGTCTACCAAACCCCAACGTCTACTTGCTCATCTAACAAGGAGGTGTCAAATACTATTTTGTGTTATTCCTGGTGAGTTAGCATAGAGGGATTTTGTTTTAATTTAAGCCTTGATTTTCAGCCTCTCAGAGGTCGTGGTCTGCGTGGTGAGACAAAGTTAGCACACATAAAACAACAGAAGAAAAATTAGGTGCTAAAGAGCGTGTAGAGAGTCATAGCTGGGGGAATAGAACCCAGGGCCAAGGCCTGGTGAGGCGTCAGGGAGGAGGCCTGCAGGGTCTGGGAGGAGGAGCCGGGCATTCACATAGCCAGCAAACATTTGCTGAGTCTACACTGATGTGGACTCAGGCTGGGCCAGGGGAGGTGACATGGAGATGAACATGGCCTGACCATACCCTAGGGCTGGCAAAGTGGCCTTGGTTTTAGGGCCAGCCTCAATGTCCCCAGGGACACATGAAGGACAGCACAATGAATGGAGAATGAGACTTCATTCAAAGGAAAGAAAAGTGCTCATTATCCTTCCCCAGCCCGTTTCTTTCTTTACTATTATAGTCATGCAACATTTAACAGGGATGCATTCTGAGAAATGCATTCTTAGGCAATTTTGTCATCCAGCAACATGTGCAGTGGAGACCCCTCCACTAAAATGTACTTACACAAACCCGGATGGTACAGCCTACTACACTTCTAGGCCATATGGTATAGCCTAGTGCTCCTAGGTGACACACCCATACAGCATGTTACAATACTATATTTTTACTGTACCTTTTATATGTTTAGATAGGTTCAGATACACAAATATCTCCCTTTGTATATACAAGGTAGAGTAAAAATCCTGTATAAAAGATAAACAATGGTACACCTATAGGGCATTTATCATGAACAGAGCTTGCAGGCCTGGAAGTTGCTCTGGATGGGTGAGTGAGTGAGTGGTAAGTGAACGCTAAGGCCTAGGACATTACCATACACTGGTGTAGGCTTTATAGACACTGTACACTTAGGCTACACTAAATTTGTAAAAATAAATAAAGTAATTACACTATGACGTTACAATGGCTACAACATCACCAGGCGATTGGCGTTTGTCAGCCCCATTAGAATCTTACAGGACCATCATCATAAGTACAGTTCGTTGTTGACTGAAATGTTATGTGACCCATTACTTCAGTAGTGTGCTGGTAAATCCACTCTCAAAAAGGAAAAGAAAGAAAAAGGAAAAGAAGAGGTCTCACCTCGTTGATAGTGTCTGCTGATATCCATGGTGTACATACTCCCATCATAACCAGTTTCACACTACCAGTGTGATGTCACCGAACACAAAATTGGAAAGAGATGCATAAAATGGACTCTAGCCAGCCGGTGTCAGTTGGCTGTAGCGTAACACTGGTTTTCCTTGGAGCCCTGGAAGGGGTGACCCTGATTGTTCCTCCTCTGGGCCGCAAATGGCCTCTGACCTTCCCAAAGTCACATGCTGCACTGAAGCGTTATCATTAATCAATACAGCCATGCACATCACAAGCAAGCAGTATGTCTCTAGCTGAGACTTACTGAATGTGAAGTGGTAGTGGTCTACCTCATTCAACTGGGCACCACCTAGGTGCTCATCACATATGAGCCTCTAGTCCCATCCTCAGCCCTCCTCCCCCCAAAGCCTTGTTGGAAGAGATTACTTCTAAGGATGTACGGGCCACCATTTGTTCATTCATTCATTCATTCATTCATTCAACAGACATTTCCTCTCTCTGTGCCACACACTACATTGGGTGCCAGGGAGACAATAGAGAACAAGACAGACACAGCAGCTACCTTATGAAGTTCGTTAATGCTGGGAATTGTGAGGACCAGGTCCCCTGGTGCTGGGTTCTGGTTTTGGCTCCACTTCCAACCTACCATATGGCCTTGAGCAACTCAGTCTCCTCCTTGGGCCTCAGTTTCTTCACCTGTAAAATGAGGAAGTTAGGCTTGATGTTCACTAAGGTCTATCACAGCTTAGACCTTCTGTGACTCCAGGGGGTAAAGAGAGGTCCAGAAGGCCACCACAGGAGGAAGGGTTGATTGGAGGGACCAGGAATGTCTCCATGGAAGAACAGCAGACAGGAAGCAGATTGGACCTCTGAAGATTCACCACGAGTCCTGTGAAAGAGGAGGGGATGTGTTTTGTGGGGCTCCTGATGGTGGAACTCTTGTGTGGAAATTATAATGTGGGTGAGCCATTTTGACTCAATCTTGAAAGTTCTTGAGCACAATTGGAGCTACTCAGCCATGGAATGGGCCACCTTGTGAAGGAATGAGCACCTACCATGCAATCAGAGGCTAAAGACCACCTGGCTGAGCTGCATATACAGGATTCATGGCAGGGAGGTCATAATTGTAAAGCGTCATGATCATCAGTAGTGAAGGAATGAAAGAAAAGAAGTTGTGTGGTCCATTGTGTTATGTAGGAAAGGCAACTAGCATGCAAAAAGATTGCAATTACAAAAAAACACAAGTAGATACCTGAAAAAAAAAAAAGACTTGAATGACCAGGTAAGGTGGCTCACACCTATAATTCCAGCACTTTGGGAGGCCAAAGTGGGTGGATCACTTGAGGACAGGAGTTTGAGACCAGCCTGCCCAACATGGTGAAACCCTATCTCTACCAAAAAATACAAAAGTTAGCCAGGCATGGTGGCACATACCTGTATTCCCAGCTACTCAATGGCTGAGGCAGGACAATTGCTTGAACCTGGGAGGCAGAGGTTGCAGTGAGCCGAGATCGTGCCACTGTACTCCAGCCTGGGTGACTAGAAGGCAAACTATCAAAACACTAATAATGAGGATTTGGATTGTAGATGATGGTCATTTTTTTCCCATTGTCCTATTTTCCAAATGTTTGGTAGTATGGTAATGTTGTTTTTGAAATGAACGCAGTTTTATTATTTATGGAAAGTCATCTAGTCCAACCCTCATCCTGGGACAGGAAGCCTCTCTACAACCACTAAACTCTCTTCCAATCCCCCAGTTCTGAGAGGCTCACTCAGGCCTGACAACCAGGGAGGTGGGAGGAAAGTTGCACTGATGGATGCTTGCTGAGTGCCAGAGCCTGTGCTGGGTGCAGAGCCAAAGAAACAGTATCCGGCCTTGAAGAGGGATGATGGCTGTCACATTATCTCACTCAGTCTTTGAAACAGCCATGGGGCAGATCCTGGATTATTAAGCAGTAAGGGTCCACGCAGGTCGAGGAGGGATCTCCACTGCACATGTTGCTGGAAGAGGCATTCAGGGAGAGTGGGTGAGATGCCTGTTCAATCCCATAATTTGATGGAATCCAGGCCAAGACCTTGGCCAGGTAGACAACCATGGGGTAGAGTCTGGCTGATGAGGAGATGAAGGTTTCCTTGTCTCCAACCGGGACACATGCACGCATGCTCACACAGCCTCAGCTCAAGCTAAAAGCACCTCACTTTCCCCTATCAAATCTCCACATAATTCTCTCCGAGAAAGTCAGTTCCTTGATGATGGACCCAAACCACATAGCTCTCACCTGACCTTCACCCAGCATCCCCTTCCTGCTCCCCAAGTTCCCCTCTCCACTTCATTTCAGGCTCCCTGTCCCCTTCCTCTGCCTCACCTATGCAGTCACCCTGTCAGCACCTAATTCAGCTTCTCATGGAGAAAGGTCTCCCTGTTGACAGGGCCGTGCTGGGACTCAGGGCTGCCAAAGTCAGTCTTCTTGCATAAAAGGCTCAGTGAGTTCTGGAGACACTTGGAAACCAGACAGAATGGAATTTCTCCCTATTTTCTTTACAGCTGAGAAAACACATACAAACACAAGAGCATATTTATTGCGATATTTCTATCCCAAAGTTTGTCTTTAAAAAAAAAAAAAAGAAATAAAATTAGTTTCTCTACCCACTCCACCCCTATCCCCCCACCCCCACTCTACCCCTCCCCACCTCTTTTCATTCCTTCCCATTTCCTGGTCTAGGCCAGGGAGAGAAATCAAGCCGTCCAAGCCCACAGAGCACTCCTACAACCCCGGACAATGTCCAGCTTGTTCAGAGAGTGAGGGAAGAAACACAGCTCCGAAAACATACACACAACCTCCCAATGAAGGGTGTTCTGAGGGAAGAACAGGCGGGCCTTGTGTCTGAACACGAATCCCTGAGGCTCTGGGAAGAGAGGAGCCGGAAAGTCTAGACCCCTCCCGGGAGTGGAGAAGACACCTTGCCCTCTGCCCTCTGGGGAACTATTTCCCAGCCGCAACTGGTCACATGGAGCTTGAACGAGAGCCCCTCATGGTGCCACAGCCTGGAGCCAGAGACTTTCCTTTAAAAGGCAGCATCTAGGTAGAAAAAAATCCCTAAGGAAACACAAGGGGCTACTTCTCAGAACCTTGGGATTTTCCAGACTTTCTCCAGTGTGAGGATGACGTGCCTCATGCATTCACCTCATACCCCCAGCAGCACCCATAGACAGCCCTTTCATTTCTGGGATGACTCGTATATGTAGCATAGGTGGTAGAAAGATGTCACGCTCAATCAACAGGCAGAAACAGTCACTCGGAGTCCTGGGCCCACCCTGCCCCTGCCCCTGGCATTCCTGGATAGGAACACCAGTGCCCTCCCAACACCCTTCCTGAGCCTAGGGACTCCTGGGGTGCTCCCCTCGTCCCAAAATCCATCCAGCCCCAGCTAGCAGTGAATGAGCCAAGAGCGACACCTGCTGGGCCATTGGGCTCTGATAGAGCAAAGGTCTGGGAACGCCACCGGCGTTGCTGAAAGCTCCACTCTTCTTTAGTCCCAGATCCTCCATCTGCTCCAAGGTTCCCTCCCTCTGTGATGCAAACACTTCTTAAACCAAAAGGGCAGGGTAGGTGCTGATGCAAGTCCATCCAACAGAACAACTCGGAAAACATCACCAGGCATGCGCCGAGGAGGGAAGGTCAGATGAGGTGTCTGTAATGAGACTGCACATGTTCTAGGCCAGCGGTGCTCCATCTTGGCTGCACCTTAGAACCTTCCAAGCTCTAAAAATCCTGAGGTCCAGGCTGAAGCCCAGGTGATTTCAATGTGCAGCTGAGGTTGAGAGTGCTGCTCTGATGGGTCTCCTGTACATTCTGTTGGGTCCTATGCTGGAGTCAGGGTTCCAATTGTGCACGTTTACACTGTAGTTGTCACAGACCTCTGTACTTACCATGTCAGCTTTCCAGCAGATGACGCTAAGGAAGGTTTGTCTTTCTAATCCACATGAAGTCATTGAAGTAGCAGGAGAGCTACAGCATCCTAGGTCTAATTTCTCTCCTAAAATATTAATCCATTCATCCCACAGCCTCCTCAAGAGCTCTCTAGGTGAATATCTTTTCCCTGCCATGAACCAGGCCCCTAAACCTTGCCTGAAACCTTGGAGGCTGGTCCATTCTAAAACACACATGATCTCTGGATTTGAAGTTAGTGGCAGGACCAGGTTTCATTAGGGATGTTGAGCAACTCACCACTTCTCTGGGCCTGGAGGACTGTATTAGTCAGTATTCTCCAAGGAAACAAACCAACAGGACACATGCACACAGACACACACATACCCCACCCCACCCCCAACACACACACACACGAGATGGAGAGAGAGATAATTATTATAAGGCATGGGTTCATGCAATTATAGAGGCTGGCAAGTACCAAGGTCTGCATGGTAAGTTGGTAAGCTAGACCAGGAGACCTGCCGTGTAGTTCTAGTCCAAGTTGGAAGGCTTGAGACCCACACAAACTGATTGGGGTAGTTTCAGTTTGAAAGTCAGTAAGCTTGAGATCTAGGAAGAGTTAATGCTTCAGTTCAAGTCCAAAGGGAAGAAAAAGCAATGTTCTAGCTCAAAGGCCATCAAGCACGAAGAATTCTCTCTCTCTCTCAGGGGAGGTCAGTCTTTTCTCTCTATTCAGTCTTCAACTGATTGGACAAGACCCTCCCACATTAGGGAGGACCATCTGCTTTATTCAGTCTACCGATTCCAATGTCAATGTCATCCAGAAACACCCTCACAGACACACCCAGAACAATGCTTGACCAAATGTCTGGGTGCCCCGGCTCAGTCAAGTTGACTCATAAAATTAACCATCACAGGAACTCATTCAGATGAGACTTCACTGGCCGAAAGATGGGAGGTTAGGTTTATTAACCTAATGCCTGGAATTAAACTGGGAAACCTGTGAAGGTTTTGTGAGGGAAGGATTCTTGAAGAAAATATCTCACAAACCACGTGCAGCCTCCTTCTCTGGAGATGATTCCAGGTCCTTGGGTGTGGAATTACCACTTTGCATCATATGTCACATGACTCTGCTTGACCTCACCAAGCCTCCACTATCTAAATAACGCCTCTGCCTCCCCTCTTCCAGGTGAACTATGACCACGTTACTCTGGGTTTTCGTGACTCTGAGGGTGATTGCTGCAGCTGTCACTGTAGAAACTTCAGGTGAGGACATTCCTATGCAAGTCTCACATATTCAGTAGGCATGAAACCCAGTACTGGATTTCAGTACTGGGTACTGATCCTGGTGCTACTGGTCCCAGGGATATAATTTCCCCTTTCCTGGCCTTTTCCTGGCCCCACCCTTCTCCTATTGATGCATGCATAACTGTGATGGGACAGCACCCATGCGTGGGCACACGCGTCCAGGAGCCTCGCTCAGATAACACTGCTCCTGGCTGCCCTCGAGCCCCGACAGCTGGCAGGGAGAGCTCCAGGCAGGTGTCCTCCTTCCCTTCATGGATCTCAGTGAGGACTGCTGCACACTGAGCTTGCAGGAGGGGCAGGACATAGACAAACGAGTGGAGAAAGGGCCATTGAGGGAGGATTGGCTGGAGCACCACAGAAGAAAGGTCACTTGAGAGACAGCCAGAGAAAAGCCCCAGGGAGTCAGACAGGTATTTGCCTTTTTTGCAAACCATCCTGGGAAGCCCCAGCCTGGTCTCGTGCATGTGGCAGGCTCTGGGTCTACTGCTAATCGAGCATTGGACCAAATGAGCAAACCTTCCACTGACCCTAGGATGGGCTTGACCCCAGAAGGGAAGTTATGTCTCCCCTAGGCCCAGACAAGAGAGGACTCTGCTCTTGGCTGTGTATTTTAGAGGCCCCCACTGGCCCTCCTCCAGCCTCAACCCTCTCCAAAGCAAGGGGAGTCAGTAGGGCCAGTGTGTCCACCCAAATCTGCACTTCTCCTTTACAGCACATTCTGGGGTCCCAGGATGCCCAGAATTTCCTATCCAAGTGGGCCCAGGCCACGTCCAGGGCCTGCATGGGTCCATCCTCCTATGGGGACACCACACCTCTGGTGGGAGCCACCCTGGGCCCAAGAGAGGGGCTAAGGAGTGGCTGTTTGTATGGGGTGTGGGCAGAGCAGGGCTGTGGGGCTGAGACCAGCACAGCAGCACATGAGACCCCCTCACAGTGCATTCAGTGTGGGAAAAAGAAGGGGGCCCAGCTCCCCATGCTCTCACCCAGTCACTATATCCCAAGGCAAAACACCAAGGAATCCAAGAATTCTGAATTTAAATCTTTTCTTTCAGGTCATTTTGAAAGGTATCGTTGTCAAATAGGAAGATAGGACATAGAACTTAACAATCTGTTGGCCTGATTTACAACTTTTGCATCTGTAGACATGTGGGACAAGGGCCTTCATTTGTACTGTTGCTGGGAGACCCACAGCCATGCAACCCCTGGCTGTACCCAGGGGTGGTCTGCCCAGACAGGGAAACCAGTTCATTAGGTTTGAGTGAGGCTTTAAAAACTGCTGAGCTGGGCACCACGGTCCCTTTCAGCTCTCCCCTGAGAACCACTACTGCTAAAACCAAGCCATGTCCAGGGTGCAAGGGCCCAGCACTCAGAGGAAGATGCCTGTGGAAGGGGCCGATGGGACTGTCCGGGACATCAGAAGGTTAAGGGCTGGACTCCAAGCATTCCTGGCTCCCCTGCCCTTGCCCTGTGATGTATCTACTACCCACAAATATCCGAAACTTTTTTTTTTTTTTTTGAGACGGAGTCTTGCTCTGTCGCCCAGGCTGGAGTGCAGTGGCGTGATCTCGGCTCACTGCAACCTCCGCCTCCCGGGTTTACGCCATTCTCCTGCCTCAGCCTCCCGAGTAGCTGGGACTACAGGCGCCCACCACCTCGCCCGGCTAGTTTTTTTGTATTTTTTAGTAGAGACGGGGTTTCACAGTGTTAGCCAGGATGGTCTCGATCTCCTGACCTCGTGATCCGCCCGTCTCGGCCTCCCAAAGTGCTAGGATTACAGGCTTGAGCCACCGCGCCCGGCCGAAAGCAGAGGTTTCTTACATGTATGAGTCTCCACGAAAGGTGCTATTTTTTTTTTTTTTTTTTGGAAAGCTGTTTTTTTTTCCCCCATTCCCAACAGATCTTTTACTTCTAACAAGATTTGGTAAGCTTGTTGCACTTCCCCTATTGACACTCTCCATTATGTTAACATTTTTGGAGTCTAATCCTACCCCATCGCCTCTCCTGCATCTGACTCTTTGTGCACCAAAATGTCTGATCTTCTCGGCTCCTTCTCCACCCACGTCCCCCAACTCCCAAACAGCAGAAGAAAGTGACTTGTCCCGGCGGCAAAGTCAGGCTTGCACCCAAAGCAGACCTCCCCAAATGGAACACATCTTGGAAGTTTTCTGTCTCAGCTTTAAAATTGTGTAGATTACTTTTCTACCCCAAAATAATTTTTCCCAAAACCTTTGAGTTAAGCTGTCACTCCAAGTAGATGGGTCCTGTTTTATTCCATGCTTTGATGCCCCCTGCAGTACCCCAGTTTGAGAAACAGGGAGGTGTCTTGACCCTGACATCTCCCCTGCCCTCCTCTGGAATCTTCTTCTGACTCCATAGTTTCCTTCTGGAGATGCAGAGGCCAGGGGTCTTGAGGAACGCTGCTCTGGAAAGGGTGTTGCAAGCCTTCCTGGGGATTCCCACATGGCACAGGAGCATCCTCATTGTACAGACAGACACACTCATTGGATTTCGCTCTCTCAGGAGAGTGCATTGCTGGAAGGATGGATGGGGAGGCGGGGTGGTCCTCTCTAGGCACTAACAGGTCTCTCTTTCACCCCACCCCTCCCACACAGACCATGACAACTCGCTGAGTGTCAGCATCCCCCAACCATCCCCGCTGAGGGTCCTCCTGGGGACCTCCCTCACCATCCCCTGCTATTTCATCGACCCCATGCACCCTGTGACCACCGCCCCCTCTACTGCCCCCCTGGCCCCAAGAATCAAGTGGAGCCGTGTGTCCAAGGAGAAGGAGGTAGTGCTGCTGGTGGCCACTGAAGGGCGCGTGAGGGTCAACAGTGCCTACCAGGACAAGGTCTCGCTGCCCAACTACCCGGCCATTCCCAGTGACGCCACCTTGGAAATCCAGAGCCTGCGCTCCAATGACTCTGGGGTCTACCGCTGCGAGGTGATGCATGGCATCGAGGACAGCGAGGCCACCCTGGAGGTCGTGGTGAAAGGTGAGAGCCTCCCACAGGGACAGACGCTGCTTCACCCGCAGAAAGAACCAGAGCAGTCTCTGCAGTGCGGGCGCAGGCAGGCTGGCCTTCAAACCAGCTCCTCCATGCACCTCAGCCAAGTTACTTAATTAATTTCAGCTACTTCCTCTGTGACATGGATCTGGTAATATCATTCTCTCTGGACTTAGGGAGCATTAAATACTTCCTGGCTATGGTCACAGGTAACTGACAGTTTGTGCTTCCCAAGAATCCTGTGATCCGGTGGGTCTTGTGATCATGCCCATTTTATAGACAAGCAAACTGAGGTCAAGTGACTTGCCTGAGGTTACCCTGGAAATGAGTCAGAGCAGTCTCCTGACAGCTCATCCTGGTGTCTTTTCCCTCCCCCTCTCCACTCTCATTCTCGGTTCCAGAAGCCAAAGCAAGGGCTGAAGACTCCCTGGTCTCTTTCTCTCTATGGCCCAAGGAGAACAGTCAGGTCCTTGGTTAGCTTTAGGACTTCGGTCAACACCAGATTTTTCCCGGGGGGAGGTACAGTGGGAGGCTCTGTCAAAGATAGTTCACTCCTGGGCACATCTTAAATGGGGTTTCTGCTAGGATGACCCTGGGCTGAGGGTGCGGGGGGTTCTGAGTGTCTCTTTCCCCTAACGCAATATGGGGGTCTTGGAGTGAAAAGAAAAAATTATAAGGAGGCAGATTTTAGTTTAATTCAAAGAACTTTCTCATTATCAGGATTATCATAAGTCTTCAAAAAGGAATGCTTTGTAAGGTAGTGAGCTCCCCATTACAGGGTGTTCCAGCAAATTCAGAAGCATGACATGCAAAGGTGTACAGGGGGTCATGCATCAGCCTGGACCAGCTAGTTCCCTAAGGTCCCTTTGACTATTGCCATCATTCTTCGAGGGCCTCGGTGATCAGAGACTGTGCCTGACCAGCTCTTCCGCTTGTGGGCGTGTATGTGTCTTGCAGGCATCGTGTTCCATTACAGAGCCATCTCTACACGCTACACCCTCGACTTTGACAGGGCGCAGCGGGCCTGCCTGCAGAACAGTGCCATCATTGCCACACCCGAGCAGCTGCAGGCCGCCTACGAAGACGGCTTCCACCAGTGTGATGCCGGCTGGCTGGCTGACCAGACTGTCAGGTGAGCCCCAGCCCACCAGCGAGTGGGGGCCAGGAGTCAGGGGCCACAGGGGAGTGGGGCAGGTGCTGGGTGGAACATTGGCCAGACTTAGCTGGTGCCAGCATGACACTGTGGCCAGTCTAGGTTCGGGGCCGTGGTCATACCTTGGCCAAACAGGAGCTCAGTGACCCATCCCAAACCCTTGTTATTGTGATTCTCTCTTGCAAATGGGATGAGGGACTACTAGCAACCTTGCCCTACGCGTCATTTTTTCCTACCCATTTATTTCTTTGCCATGATTTCCTCACTTTTAAACTTTGGTGTCTTCAGTATTTTTGTAAACAACCTTCCATCCTTTTTATTTTTAATAAAGCAAGACATAAATTGAACCCCTTGCTACATCCTTCCCTGAGTGTAGTTGCTGGGGAGTGAGGTGCGGAGCAGTCCAGATAGACCCTGCCCTCAAGGGATCTCAATGCACTCTGAAGGCAAGATGATATCACCCATTCCAGGAGCACCATAGCTCCAACAGCCAGAGCCACAAAGCCTGAAGGCAAGATGATATCATCACTCATTTCGGGTGCACCATAGCTCCAACAGCTAGAACCACAAAGCCTCAGGAAGAAAACAAAGGAAAATGTCTTTGCAGTCTCGGGGTAGGAAAAAAGATCTTAGGATACAAAAACTATAGCCATTAAAAAAAAAAAAAAAAGATGAGACAATAGTCTAGCATAGTGCAAGAGCCCACACCTGGGCGGCATAAAGAACTGGACTCAGCCAGGTGCAGTGGTTTCACGCCTGTAATCCCAACACTTTGGGAGGCTGAGGCGGGCGGATCATGAGGTCAGGAGATCGAGACCATCCTGGCTAACATGGTGAAACCCCATCTCTACTAAAAAAATACAAAAAAATTAGCCAGGCATGGTAGTAGGCACCTGTAGTCCCAAGCTACTTGGGAGGCTGAGGCAGGAGAATGGCATGAACCTTGGAGGCGGAGCTTGCAGTGAGCCGAGATTGTGCCACTGCACTCCAGTCTGGGCGACAGAGCAAGACTCCGTCTCAAAAAAAAAAAATGGACTCAAATTCCAGCTCTGGCACTTGGAAGCTGCGTGAGTGTGGACAAATCGTTTAACACCTCTGAGCCCAGTTTCTTCAAGTGTAAAGTAGATTGGTGATAGCACCTACCTACCTCACTGGGTTGACCTGAGATGCAAATGATATACAGCGAAGCCTAACAAACTACGACCCAGAGGCCAAGTCCAACCCACCCCTTGCTTCTGTAAATAAAGTTTTATTGGGACACAGTCACACCCATTTGCATATCTCTGGGTGCTTCATGCTACAGTGGCAGTTGAGTGGTCACCACAGAGACTATGCAAAACCTAAAATATTTACTGTCTGGCCTTTTATAGAAAAAAATATGTGAGCCCCTGATAGAGAAAGTGTGTTTTGTACCACTAAATATTGGGTAGTGGGGGCTGCCTTTAATCGTGATTCACTGTAAAAATGGATAGGCAGTTGACATATTCAGAAGAGACATGGTCAAATGCAATATTAAGTCACTGATTCCTCCCATGAGGGAGGAGGATTCAAGGGCAGAGGCCATGGGCTTCCCTTTGTCCCCTGAGTGTCACACCTCCATTTCGGGTTCCTGGCAGATACCCCATCCACACTCCCCGGGAAGGCTGCTATGGAGACAAGGATGAGTTTCCTGGTGTGCGGACGTATGGCATCCGAGACACCAACGAGACCTATGACGTGTACTGCTTCGCTGAGGAGATGGAGGGTGAGCTGCCCTGCCCACCAGGAGGCACCCAGCTCCCTTCCCAAGGCCCCCTTCCCCTCCCCATCTCCCCACTGACACAGGGTGCCAGCTCAGGACCTGACACACTCCGTCCTCCTCTCCCATGAAGGGAGGTGGGCTGAGGCCTACAGGTCTGCACCCCTCCCGCTCCACTTTGGAGAGGGTCTCAGTGGCCCCAACATCTGCAAAATGTCTGGTGTCACCACTGTACCCAAGAGCACGTGTCACAGGAGGTTTCTCACCTGGGATTGCCCCTCCCAGCCGAAACCCTGGCTGCTGTGACAAGTACATCCCCGTTCTAAGGTCCACCATGCTGTCAAAGTCCAGCCCAGCCTTACCCTCACAAGCGACACTACACCAGCCACGAAGCTCCCAGGGCAGCTGGCCACCCAGCCACCCTCTCCCAGAGTCCCTGTGGGCAACCCCAGCTCTGTTCCTGGACAGAGCCGGGGGCAGTGGAGAGCAACCTAGACATTTTCTGTTTTGTAAAGGGCACTGATTTTGGTCACAGAGTTACTCACACACGTGTGTGACACCCTTTCCCCCATCTGCACCCATATACTCCTTTGTACATTCCAGACTCTGCAATGCCTGTCTCCTCCCTCCCTGCCCCCTGCTCCCCCAACCTGAGTACAGTGCCCACAGCTCCTCCAGGCTGGGGAGAAGAGCTGACAACAGGCACTTTCTGAGTAAGGGGCCATGGCCAGGCTTTCTCACCACCATAGCCCCCTGCCGCATTCCCACCCCAGGGGGCAGACCTGCCTATTAGGTAACAAGTTATCTGTGTGTTCCCACATTTGGCTAACTAAAGACAAGTAGAACGGCCAGTTCGAGCTGCCACTGAGCAGGGGTAGCCAGAACCACCCCTGTGAGTGGATGCCCACCGCCCCCACCCTTACCCCTTACCCTTATCCCTGACACAACCTTGTTAGGTTTTGGGAAATTTTTTTTAAGCTCACAGTCCTCAAATGATGCCCTTACGCACTCTTCAGGGTCTAGAGACCCCAGTTTGGGAACCACTGCTCCAAGGGCTCAAGGTCTGATCCTGCTTTTCCCAGGATAATTTGAGTTTTTTTAAAAGGATTTGCCTTGAGTGGGCAATGCTTAACTCCTAGGAAAGATCCCCCTAATGGTAGAATGCAAATGGGGCAAAGAGGCTTTTGAGCAGAATTTTCCTCCCAGATTTCAAGTTTGCTCCACCCTTTGCCCAATCTCTCTGCCATTTTTGCTGCTTCTCTCTTGGTCCCCTTGTTTTAGGAAACTGATGTCATCCTACACAAAAGCCCAGAAATAAGTAATGAAGGGCAAGATCTGAGATACAGACATGTGGGACCAGGACTTTGGGAAGTTAGAGGACTCCCCAGACCTCGTGGAAAAGTGTGGATCTCTCTGGGGATGCAGAGCAGGGGGAGGGGGAGGACCCTTACCCAGCTGGCTGTGTCCTTCACAGGTGAGGTCTTTTATGCAACATCTCCAGAGAAGTTCACCTTCCAGGAAGCAGCCAATGAGTGCCGGCGGCTGGGTGCCCGGCTGGCCACCACGGGCCAGCTCTACCTGGCCTGGCAGGCTGGCATGGACATGTGCAGTGCCGGCTGGCTGGCCGACCGCAGCGTGCGCTACCCCATCTCCAAGGCCCGGCCCAACTGCGGTGGCAACCTCCTGGGTGTGAGGACCGTCTACCTTCATGCCAACCAGACGGGCTACCCTGACCCCTCATCCCGCTACGATGCCATCTGCTACACAGGTGGGGCACGACTGGTGGTGGGAAGGGAGTTCATGCCACTAAAATGGGGTCCTAGAGAACGAGGAGATCTTGGAAAGGGAGGGTTGGTTTTTGCCCTCGAAAGGGCCACTGGGTACCTGAACCCCATGTTTTTAGGACACCCCTCCATTTTCACTGGTTTCTAGGAAGCACTAGGGTAAAGACTCTTTTTTTTTTTTTTTTTTTTTTTTGGAGTCTCGCTGTGTTTCCCATGGGGTCAGGAAGCTAAGGAAGGGAGCCTCCGCCTCCCGGGTTTACGCCATTCTCCTGCCTCAGCCTCCCGAGTAGCTGGGACTACAGGCGCCCACCACCTCGCCCGGCTAGTTTTTTTGTATTTTTTAGTAGAGACGGGGTTTCACAGTGTTAGCCAGGATGGTCTCGATCTCCTGACCTCGTGATCCGCCCGTCTCGGCCTCCCAAAGTGCTGGGATTACAGGCTTGAGCCACCGCGCCCGGCTGGGTAAAGACTCTTGAGACTGCAGCGTATCCAGCCCTGTCTCATCGGATCAGCACACAAGAGACTTCAAAGCCTCCAAATTGTTTTCTCCAGTTTGAATCAAAGCTCTGTCACCTACTACTGTGCAACCCTGGCAGAGTCAAGGCCGTGAACCTCACTCTTCTCATCTGCCTAGTGGGGAGATGGGGTACCCACCTAGGAAGATGTTGGGGGTCAGACATGTGACCCTGGCACCCATGAGAGGGTGCTGCTGTCTGCCTTTTTAAATTGAATGTGTCTAAAAGGAGGGTCAAAAGGGATTTTGTTGTGCTCTGTTTTTTTGTTTTTCTTTGAGACAGGGTCTCACTCTGTCATCCAGGCGGGAGTTCAGTGGTGCAATCATAGCTTACTGCAGCCTTAGCCTCCTGGGCTCAAGCAATCCTCCTGCCTCAGCCTCCCATGCAACTGGGAATACAGGCACCACCATGCTTTGCTAATTTTTTTTTCCTTTTGGTAGAGATGGGGTCTCGTCATGTTGCCCACGCTGGGCAAAATGTTATTTTATTTTATTATTATGATGATTTTTGAGATAGAATCTCACTCTGTCGCCCAGGCTGGAGTGCAGTGGTGCAATCTCAGCTCATTGCAACCTCCATCTCCCAGGATCAAGCGATTCTTCTGCCTCAGCCTCCCAGGTAGACTGGGATTACAGGTGCGCGCCATCATGCCCAGCTAATTTTGTATTTTTAGTGGAGATAGGGTTTCACCATGTTGAGCAGGCTGGTCTTGAACTCCTGACCTCAGGTGATCCACCCGCCTCAGCCTCCCAAAGTGCTGAGGTTACATGCATGAGCCACTGCACCCAGCCACAAAATGTTATTGAAAAGAGTAGGGGAAAGTTTGATGGGGACTTTATTTTGAAAAATTACACCAAAATGTTCAAATAAGTTTTTATCTTCCATTTAACACACTTTGGGTTATAATCATAATTACATGCTAATTCTTGGAGGAAAAGCAATGCATCACATGAATGAGGAGTTGCAAGACTTTTATGGTGTAAGTGGTAATAACACAATGACAACTCATTACATGTTTCATTTCCACAACCTGATCTCACAGGAAGAGGGGTACTTTTGCAAAGTAGTTGGGATTTCCCCCTCGAAGCCTCTCTTAACCTTTTGGTATTCTAACTACTCTTTTGGAAGTAGTGTCACTCTCATGAGACCCTCATTTTTCCATGACTATGAGACAGGCAGTTCTCCAAAACCACCTTCATCAACTTCACAAACTGTGCTTTTTGCAAGATTTTCTGATCTCTCTTTATAACTGCCTTACCTGGTCCTGTTGGATAGTTACAGCATCAGACGGTTGGCAAGGTGCTCATGAGACAAGTGAAGGAGCAGCTGTGTTGAGCAGGAAGGGATGTTGGGGTGGGAACTGATCTTTATGAGCAGTCAGCTCATTGGTCAATATCTTGCCCTCTGATAGCTCTTGCACTCTTTTGCAATCTTGAAACTGTGGGGGCTCCTACAATGAATGCCAATAGCTGAGTACCCCTGAAATGGACTTGGCAAGGCGCCTGGCACACAGTGGTGCCCTCCTGTCCCAGCCGGGAAAGAGGAGGAGCCATGCTCATCTCCAGCCCACTCCTCATCCCCCTCAAGCCGGTCCCAGGCTGGGAGGCTAAAGCTTGTCTTTGCCCCTCCCCTAGGTGAAGACTTTGTGGACATCCCAGAAAACTTCTTTGGAGTGGGGGGTGAGGAGGACATCACCGTCCAGACAGTGACCTGGCCTGACATGGAGCTGCCACTGCCTCGAAACATCACTGAGGGTGAAGCCCGAGGCAGCGTGATCCTTACCGTAAAGCCTATCTTCGATGTCTCCCCCAGTCCCCTGGAACCTGAGGAGCCCTTCACGTTTGCCCCTGAAATAGGGGCCACTGCCTTCCCTGAGGTTGAGAATGAGACTGGAGAGGCCACCAGGCCCTGGGGCTTTCCCACACCTGGCCTGGGCCCTGCCACGGCATTCACCAGTGAGGACCTTGTCGTGCAGGTGACCGCTGTCCCTGGGCAGCCGCATTTGCCAGGGGGTAAGTAGCTGCCCGTGGGTGCATCCAGGGGCAAGTGGAGAGAACTTGGCCTGCAGGGAAGGGATTCCCACAGTTGAAGTCTGTGCCTTCTACTTAACCTGGCACCTGGGACAATGTTCTCTCCTCTCAGACCTTGCTCTCCTCATCTGTGAAACAAAAACAATAGGCCAGACTATCAGGTCCACACTCTTGCCAGCAAGGATTTATTTCAAATGAGGTCATAGGTGGAATCCAGTCTCTACATCAAGTGGACACATGTGCCACATAGATCTAAGGGAAGTAGAGTGGAGAACAACCGGGGCTCCTTCTGTCCAGGGCCCCTCCTTGCCCCATCAGACACCCCCACAAAACAGAGCCACTAGAAAACCACTGCCTTGGATGACCCCTGAGGTCTCTCAGTGCTCTGACCTCCCAGGACAAAGGCCAGCAAACTGTGGCCAGTGGGCCGGGTTTAGCCGTTCCAATATGGCCCATGACTTAAGAATGACTTTTACATTCTTAAATACGGGCAAAAAGTCAAAAGAAAAATAATACTTTGTGACACATGAAAATTATATAAAATTCAAATTTCAATGTCCACAAATGAAGTCTGATTGGAACAAAGCCATAGCCATCTGTGGACAAGTTGTCTGTGGCTAACTGAGGACAATCACAGCGGGGTTGAATACAGTCAGTCCTTCATGTCCGGATTCAACCAACCGTGGATGGAAAATATTCCAAAAGAAAAGAAACAATAACATAACAATACAACAATAAAAGTAATACAGATTTAAAACAATATCGTATAACCACTACTTACATAGCATTGACATTGTTTCAGGTATTATAGGTAATCTAGAGATGATTTTATACAAATAGCACACTTTTATATCAGAGACTCGAGCCTCTGTGGATTTTGGTATCTGAGGACATCTTGGATCCCAAAGGATAACTGTAGTTGTTACAGAAGCCACATAGCCTTCAAAGCCTAAAATATTTACCATTCGGCCCTTTCCAGAAAACGCTTCCAACTCCTATTCTAAGATGACAATGTTCTAGGTGCTTAATACATGTGTGAGAATTGGATGTCAGGTAGCATAGAGCCCAGTGCTTCCCCAACTCAAGTCTATGAACAAGGACATTCTGGTGTGGCCTTGTTCCATAATGGCCTTGGTGGGGTTCCCACACAGGGGAGGGGCAGATGGACACTGCCATCCACCATCACACCCACATGGCTACCAAGTGGGATTTCAGCTTGCATTGCCCAGATAAATCCAATATGTCAGGCAGCAGAAGTTGGCCTACCTCTGTGCCCATGGAGCCTTGGGAACTGCACACCATGGGTCCTTGAACCTGACTGCTCCCTCTTCCTCTCCCCCTCCTCCCCACCCAGGGGTCGTATTCCACTACCGCCCAGGATCCACCCGCTACTCGCTGACCTTTGAGGAGGCGCAGCAGGCCTGCCTGCGCACCGGGGCAGTCATTGCCTCACCAGAGCAGCTCCAGGCTGCCTACGAAGCAGGCTATGAGCAGTGTGACGCCGGCTGGCTGAGGGACCAGACCGTCAGGTGAAGCCATGCTCCTCGCCCAGCCCAAACCCAGCTGAAGAGGTCAGGCTTAAGGAGCCACAGATTGGCACGGCCCCCAGCACACTGAGCACCCAATACCTTGTGGGTTAATGAATTAATTAGTGACTCAACTGAGGCATATCCCGAAAGGGTGGTGAAGGGCACTGGGTAATGTTCAGTTCTTAGTCATTTCTCCCCAGCAGACAGAGGCAGCAGCCCCCTCCTCAAGTGCCCCATTCCCCTCCAGCCTGACCCAGTGCCCTTCCATGCAGCTGCTCTCTCCTGAAGCCAGAAATCCCCCAGGAGCCACCAGATCCTTCCCCAGGCTGCCCGGAGAACTTGCTGCATAAGGGGCTTCTTCCTGGTTTGAATCCCACCAGACAACTGAAGACATACCGAAGTCCCTGAGTGGCCTCTGGCCTCAGCCTAGGGCCCTGCATCTACCAGCCCCCGAAACAGGCCTTCATCTTCTCCTCCCACTCTCCTTTGCAGATACCCCATTGTGAGCCCAAGGACCCCATGCGTGGGCGACAAGGACAGCAGCCCAGGGGTCAGGACCTACGGCGTGCGCCCATCAACGGAGACCTACGATGTCTACTGCTATGTGGACAGACTTGAGGGTACAAGCCACATTCTCACATTTTGGGCCCTAGATGGGCAGGGGTGTGGGCAGGGGGCTGACAGGGTGATGCAAAGAAGAGAGGGGGTTACCACACACCCACCCACCCCTGATCCCACCCAGCTTTCCAGGTGGGAAAGGGCCCTGCTGAAAAGGAAGGCCCCCAGGCCCTCCCTCAGATCCAGCCCCAGCCCTCCTACTGAATGTTTCTTATGGTCTCCTCCGGCATTGCAGGGGAGCATCCGTCCCTTTAAAAAGCAGTGAGGTCTGTGGGTAAATCTCAGTTTATTATAAATAAATGCTCTCTACACCAACTCCTTCTTGGAGAGTCCCAGTGCCTGGGCACAAATCAAAGGCACTGAGAAGTCCTGCAGTAAAAACAAAAACAAAAACAAAAAAACCTCTTTAGGTTGGGCGCCATGGCTCACACCTGTAATCCTAGCACTTTGGGAGGCAGAGGTGCCTCAGTGTGGGTGGATTGCTCTAGCCCAGGAGTTCGAGACCGGCCTGGGCAATGTGGCCAAACCCTGTCTCTGCTTATTTAAAAAGAAAGAAAAAGAAAAACTTCCTTAACTTTCTTTAACTCAGCATTGCCCAATTTTTAACCACAAACCTTTATTTTGTTTTATTTCATTTCTTTCCATTTCCATGAAAATTACCAAATTTCCACTAAACGCAATTTTGGAAATGCTGGTATTCCAGAAAGATTTTGGCATTGCCACTCACTTGTTTCAAGACCCTGGGCAAGTCACTTAACCTCTCTAAGCCTCAGCTCCTTCATCTATAAAAATGGGACTGATTTATATGTACATCAGAGGTTTTTTTGAGTATTAATGAGATATGTATGAAAAGTTCTTGGCACAAGTAGGTGTTCAGTAAGTGTAAGCTCTCCTAGCCCTGAACCGGATAGGTACCAGGTGCATTGCTAGGTGCTGGGACCCAGCCCTGCCCTGGATGAGTTTCCGGGGTGTGGGGTGGCCACAGCAGTCACAGTGATAAGTGCAGTGGTATAGGGGTGCACAGGGATTGGAGGGGGCCCAAGTGAGCCGCCTTGCTTAGCCAAAGAAGGGGATGCCTAAGTGTGACTGGAGAATCCAGAAAAGAGGGAAGGAGGAAAAGTTGTTGTGGAAACAACTCAGTCCAGTTTGACTGGAATTTTGACTTTTTTGGCACTGAAAATCCTGTGTCCCAGGATAGCCCAGTCCAGTACAAACCAGAGCAGTGGTCACCTATTTCCCAGGGTCCCAGAAAATCTAAGGGAGAGTGATCAAAGAAGGGGTGATGGAGCTGGGCTGAGTCTTAGCCCTGGTGAGGAGGGTTGGAGGAGCTCTGTCCTGGGTGGGCAGGGATTGACCTGGCCTGAGTGGGGGGGGGGTCATATCCTACCGCTTGTCTCTGCCCCCAGGGGAGGTGTTCTTCGCCACACGTCTTGAGCAGTTCACCTTCCAGGAAGCACTGGAGTTCTGTGAATCTCACAATGCCACGCTGGCCACCACGGGCCAGCTCTACGCCGCCTGGAGCCGCGGCCTGGACAAGTGCTATGCTGGCTGGCTGGCCGATGGCAGCCTCCGCTACCCCATCGTTACCCCAAGGCCTGCCTGCGGTGGGGACAAACCAGGCGTGAGAACGGTCTACCTCTACCCTAACCAGACGGGCCTTCCGGACCCACTGTCCCGGCACCATGCCTTCTGCTTCCGAGGTATGCAGCCTCACCTCGGCTCCAGCAGCCCCTTTTGTCTGGAGACCTGGGTTCACCCCATCCTGCCACCACCCAGTTTTGCATCCATCAGAGCAAGAAAAAGTCAGTCCCTCTGGGGCAGAACCAGCTCTGAAACCAGCACAGCGCAGGCTTTGACCCCAAGGCAAGGTCATCCTTCTAAAGTTCCCCAGAGACAAGTAGAGATAAATAAGGGCTTGAGCTGGTATTTATCAGTACTAGAAATGAGGCAGACCTGAATTTGAGTTATGGTTCTGCTACTTAATAGCTGTGTAAAAATGGAGATATAATGGTTCCTACTTCAGAGAGAGCTGCAAGAATTAATTGAGTGCCTGTGGTGCCCTTGGCATAGTGCCTGGGACACAGTAAATGCTCAATAAATGTTTGCTTTATTTTGTATACTTATATATATGTAAAGCTATAATATACAGCTTTATTTTATACAACCTGTAATTTGTACATCAATTACAATTGTCAAATTCTCTCCTGCTTGCAAATATTTTTGTGATGAGTTTAGTCAAATTATTCTATTATTCTTCACTAAGCACTGATGATTCATGTTTTTCGTTGACCCATGCTATGGATATGCTACCATTTCAACCATCACTCCCCATGGACTTCTGAGAGTGATGTCATCAAGCAATATAATTAGCATGGCCAGACTGCAGCCAAGGAATTGCTGGGCTCTGATTGGATGAGTTCCTGCATAGTCCATGGAGGGTCTGAGTGCATGGACCAGAATGTAGATTGTAATAACAGCCTGTGCCAGTTTTGATAGTTTACATCAAAACTGAGTGTCTTTGCAACTTCCTGTGAATCTATAATTATTCTCAAATAAACTTAAGGGGAAAAAAACTTGAGTGTCCCCAAGTTTCCCAGAAATCCAGGGTCACTTTTAAAACCCAATTCAAGGCCAGGAGCGGTGGCTCATGCCTGTAATCCCAGCACTTTGGGAGGTTGAGGTAGGTAGATCACTTGAGGTCAGGAGTTCAAGATCAGCCTGGCCAATATGGCGAAACCCTGTCTCTACTGAAAAAAGTGCAAAAATTAGCCGGGCTTGGTGGTGTGCACCTGTAATCCCAGCTACTGGGGAGGCTGAGGCAGGACAATCGCCTGAACCCAGGAGGCGGAGGTTACTAGTGAGCCGAGATTGTTCTGCTGCACTCCAGCCTGGGCAGCAGAGCAAGACTCTGTCTCAAAAAAAAAAATTCGAAATTCAGCCCCACTTAGCCAGACTCTAAAAGTCAAGTTCAATTCTCTCCCAGAGTCTTGTCCCAGTGCCCATCTCCCTGCTCTGGGAAGCAGAAGCCAAGCCAGTTAGCCTCCCAGGAAGTTCCCAGCCATGCTACCCCCAGCCTTCCACTCCTGACCCTCCGTGAACTCAGCCTTGTATATTATCCTGCACAGTTCAGCTTCCTTGCTGACCATGCCCACTGCTGGTTCCCCCACACCAGAACACTTACCCCCAGCCCATGAATCCTACCTTCACACTTTCAAATGCCGAGATGGTTTCATGGAATTTAAGCACCATCCTCCTATTTTTAGTCCTGACACACTTGGAACATAATCCCCGTCCCCAAGATCGGCAGCGTTGTTCAGCGGTTGAGAGCATGGAGTCTGGCACCAGATGCTTGAATTCAAAGACTAGATCTGCCATTTGTAAGCCATTGACCCTGGGCAAATCATGTAACTCTGTGCCTCAGTTTCCCCATCTGTAAAATGAGATAATCATATCTCTCTCATAAAGCTGTTACGAGATAAAGTGATTTTATATACATAAGCCTTTATAGCAATGCCTGGCATGTATGATCGATTCTGCAGGGGAGATGACCCAGGTCACCGGAACTAAACTGCTGATGGTGCATATGGATAGTGTATCATTGGTGCCAATGGCTCTTATTAAGCGAGAAGGCAAACAGCCATCCGCTGAACGAGGTGGTGGGGCCTGGCCCACCTCAGAGTCCCCTAGCTCTCTCAAGAAGGGCCAGCCAAGGATGGGTCACTGGTAAGAGATGGACTCACTCTCACTACCCACATCTCCTTTAGGGGTTTCAGCGGTTCCTTCTCCAGGAGAAGAAGAGGGTGGCACACCCACATCACCCTCTGGTGTGGAGGACTGGATCGCTACCCAAGTAGTGCCTGGTGTGGCTGCTGTCCCTGTAGAAGAGGAGACAACTGCTGTACCCTTAGGGGAGACTACTGCCATCCTAGAGTTCACCACTGAGCCAGAAAACCAGACAGAATGGGAACCAGCCTACACCCCAATGGGCACATCCCCGCTGCCAGGTTGGTATGGTTTGGGTTCTGGGGCACTCCCTGAAGCTGCATGCCCCTGTCTGCCTACAGTGTGCCTGGTGGGGTGGTCGGTTTCCCTCTCTGGGATTTGTGCTGTTTCCCCAGCCCTGACACTGTCTGGGGGTGCTGCTGTGGGCAACTTTAGCCACTTCAACTGGCCTCTAGGACCTGCCCCAGAGTGACAAAAACAGCCTTGTTCATAAAATGCTTCTATACACATTTACTGTTCTGGCCCTTATTTCCCTTGCATGAACCCCCAAATGCCCAGGACTGTGCTGATCAGAGGGCCCTCAGTTACCTTGTCCTCTTTCACTGACACCCTTACCCTAACTTCAACCCTCTCTTGTGGGAGAAAGAACCAGGGAGGGGGTTACTGTTGGAAGTCTGACTGTGACCTGTCTGCTTGCCTTTCTCCTCCTTCCATGTCCCTCTTCTGGGCCAGGCCTCCTCAGCCAGAACTTCCTGAACTCCATCTGTCACAATTAAACCAGATGATACTTAACAAGATGAAAGCAACGCCCCTAAACCTTGTTGGATAAAGTGTTTTGTGGCCACTAAGGTTTGGGAAATGCTGGCTTACAGAGATTAACAGGTTTCCTCACTGCAGACCTTCTCAGAGCCTTGAATATGCTAATACACACTGTAAATCTCCAAGAGGAGGTGATAGATGTGGTGTGTCCCAAATGAACCTTACCACAGAGCATTGTTAATATCTAGCAGCTTCCAGTTGGGGTAAGCTTGATTTAAAACAATGTACAGTAGTATATGTGTATACCTGGTAGAGTCGGTTTCCTTGGGGGTATGTGCATCTGAAAAAAGGAGTGTATCCAAGCTCCCACTAACTCATCCAGCCATGCATCAGCATTCTGTGCATGGTTCCAGAGCAATCTGGTGGTGTCAGGCCCTCTTCTGGGCATTGGAGATGCAAAGCCTGGCCTCCCTCCATATCAGAAGGTTAGGATGCCTCTGCAGAGCAGGGAAGAGTCTGGCCAGCAGTCTCACCCAGCAGTCACACCTGCCTGTGGCCTTCCTCGCCCTCACCAGGACAAGAATGACTGAGTCCTCTTTGGCATCAGGGTATGACTTTGCACAGGACTCTGGGAACCACTAGTGGGGAGTTGCCAGTGGGAAAGTGGCTCCAGCAGCCTGCTAGAAATGTTTTCTAGACTTCAGTTCCTGACCACCTTGCTGATTTCAGCCATATCTGGGAACCATCTGCACTCTCATTTGCTCCATGTATTTTTCTTTAAGCTGACTTGCTTTTAAAAAAAAAAAAAATGTAGGGCTGAGTATGGTGGCTTACACCTGTAATCCCAGCACTTTGGGAGGCCAAGGTGGGAGGACCACTTGAGGCCAGGAGTTTAAGACCAGCCTGGCCAACATGGCAAAACCTACTGTCTACTATAAATACAAAAATTATCCAGGTGTGGTGGCACGCACCTGTAGTCCCAGCTACTCAGGAGGCAGAGGCATGAGAATCACTTGACCCCAGGAGGTGGAGGTTGCAGTGAGCCAAGATGGTACCACCGTACTGCAGCCTGGGCAACAGAGCGAGACCCTGTCTCCAAAAAAAAAAGAAAGAAAGAAAGAAATGTAAATTTATTTAAGAGGGAACTGTTATATTATGACTGCACATGGTCATCCTGGTGTGTTTCATAGATAGATACATACATACATATATACCTATCAAAATTAAAATAATCTTTTTTGGGTCCTGCCCAGCTAACTTTTTTTTTTTTTTGCACGGCACCACCGCTATTCTTCATGCCCCACTTCCCCCTCTAAGATTCTCCTCTCAGCAAGAACAAACTAAACCTGCCCAGTGGACCCAGCACCCTCAGTGCTCAGGGGCCCCACCTGAGAAGTAGGCCCCAAAGTACGTACAGGGTTAAAATGATGTGTGGTTATTTTTCAAATGCCAAAGGAAAGAAGAACTAAAGCAAAGAATGTAGCCTTGATTAGTTAGAATTTTGGAGTTTCCTTTTTTCATTTCTCTATTTTTCAAATTGTCTGTAATAGAGTTCTAAGAATTGGAAAAAGTCACTGTATGTTTACAAACATCACCACCTGGCCCTTTCTTCCTCAGAAGGATGGCTTAAAATGAACAGTTCTTACATTGAAAAGAGTCCCAGCATCACAGGGAGGGCTTGCTAAAACACAGCATGCTGGGCTCCTTCCCAGAGTTGCTGAATCAGTGGGGCTGGGGTGAGGTCTAGGAATTTGCTTTTCTATCAAGCTCCCAGAAGATGCTGTTGCTGCGAGTCCAAGCTTTGAAAACCATGGGACCAAATCAATAAGATGGTAATGTGGAAATACTTGCAGGATGACCTTGGTGATCTTCAGTGGTGGCCAGGCCCCCACATCCAGTGGGTTGTGTGGATGGTGGCCCCCGCATCTCACACAAAGTACAGCCTGTGTAGCCCATGTCCCTGTGGGCAGTTGGCGGGGCTTCCCAGTTCCCTACCTCCCTCCTTCCTTTCTCCCTATCCTGCTTCCTTCTTTCCTTCCTTCCTTCTTTCCTTCCTTCCTTCCTTTCTTCATTTCCAAGACACTTTACACAGTTCCATTAGAAAGCATTTGGACAGGCCGGGTGCGGTGGCTCACACCTGTAATCCCTGCACTTTGGGAGGCCGAGGCGGGTGGATCACGAGGTCAAGAGATCGAGACCATCCTGGCTAACACGGTGAAACTCCGTCTCTACTAAAAATACAAAAAATTAGCTGGGCACGGTGGCGGGCGCCTGTAGTCCCAGCTACTCAGGAGGCTGAGGCAGGAGAATGGCGTGAACCCAGGAGACGTTGCAGTGAGCCGAGATTGCGCCACTGCACTCCAGCCTGGGCGACAGAGTGAGACTCCACCTCAAAAAAAAAAAAAAAGAAAGAAAGTATTTGGACGTGTTGCTGAGCTCTTGAGAGAAAAATTTTACTGTGGAAAGAATGGAGTTTAGATTCTATGTATGAGCTTAAAATGGGGCAGAGTTAATAAACTCATACCTCATCTTTCTTCCTTCTTTCCTACAGGGATCCTTCCTACTTGGCCTCCCACTGGCACAGCAACAGGGGAAAGCACAGAAGGCCCTTCTGCAACTGAAGTGCTTACTGCCTCAAAGGAACCATCCCCCCCAGAGGTGCCATTCCCCTCGGAGGAACCATCCCCCTCAGAGGAACCATTCCCCTCAGTGAGGCCATTCCCCTCAGTGGAGCCGTCCCCTTCGGAGGAGCCATTCCCCTCCAAGGAGCCGTCCCCCTCAGAGGAGCCATCAGCCTCAGAAGAGCCATATACACCTTCATCCCCGGTGCCCAGCTGGACTGAGCTGCCAGGCTCTGGGGAGGAATCTGGGGCCCCTGATGTCAGTGGTGACTTCATAGGCAGTGGAGACATTTCAGGACACCTTGACTTCAGTGGGCAGCTGTCAGGGGAGAGGGCAAGTGGACTGCCCTCTGGAGACCTTGACTCCAGTGGTCTTACTTCCACAGTGGGCTCAGGCCTGCCTGTGGACAGTGGACTAGCCTCAGGGGATGAAGAGAGAATTGAGTGGTCCAGCACTCCTACAGTTGGTGAACTGCCCTCTGGAGCTGAGATCCTAGAGGGCTCTGCCTCTGAAGTTGGGGACCTCAGTGGACTTCCTTCTGGAGAAGTTCTAGAGACTTCTGCCTCTGGAGTAGGAGACCTCAGTGGGCTTCCTTCTGGAGAAGTTCTAGAGACTTCTACCTCTGGAGTAGGGGACCTTAGTGGACTGTCTTCTGCAGGAGAAGTTCTAGAGACTACTGCCTCTGGAGTAGAGGACATCAGTGGGCTTCCTTCTGGAGAAGTTCTAGAGACTACTGCCTCTGGAGTAGAGGA
>NW_012116021.1:1803379-1834900 GCF_000951035.1 Colobus angolensis palliatus | reverse complement strand
GTAGAGGACATCAGTGGCCTTCCTTCTGGAGAAGTTCTGGAGACTACTGCCTCTGGAGTAGAGGACATCAGTGGCCTTCCTTCTGGAGAAGTTCTAGAGACTACTGCCTCTGGAGTAGGAGACCTCAGTGGGCTTCCTTCTGGAGAAGTTCTAGAGACTTCTACCTCTGGAGTAGGAGACCTCAGTGGACTTCCTTCTGGAGAAGTTGTAGAGACCTCTATCTCTGGAGTAGAGGACCTCAGTGGACTTCCCTCTGGAGGAGAAGTTCTAGAGACTTCTACCTCTGGAGTGGAGGACATCAGCGGGCTTCCTTCTGGAGAAGTTCTAGAGACTACTGCCTCTGGAATAGAGGATATCAGTGAACTTCCTTCAGGAGAAGGTCTAGAGACCTCTGCTTCTGGAGTAGAGGACCTCAGCAGGCTCCCTTCTGGAGAAGTTCTAGAGACTTCCGCCTCTGGAGTAGGGGACATCAGTGGACTTCCTTCTGGAGGAGAAGGTCTAGAGACCTCTGCTTCTGGAGTAGGGACTGACCTCAGTGGACTTCCTTCTGGAAGGGAGGGTCTAGAGACTTCAGCTTCTGGAGCTGAGGACCTCAGTGGGTTGCCTTCTGGAAAAGAAGACTTGGTGGGTTCAGCTTCTGGAGACTTGGACTTGGGCAAACTGCCTTCTGGAACTCTAGGAAGTGGGCAAGTTCCAGAAACAAGTGGCCTTCCCTCTGGATTTAGTGGCGAGTATTCTGGGGTGGACCTTGGAAGTGGCCCACCCTCTGGCCTGCCTGACTTTAGTGGACTTCCATCTGGATTCCCAACTGTTTCCCTAGTGGATTCTACATTGGTGGAAGTGGTCACAGCCTCCACTGCAAGTGAACTGGAAGGGAGGGGAACCATTGGCATCAGTGGTGCAGGAGAAATATCTGGGCTGCCCTCCAGTGAGCTGGACATTAGTGGGGAAGCTAGTGGACTCCCTTCAGG
Organism: Colobus angolensis palliatus; assembly: GCF_000951035.1. Classification (NCBI taxonomy): domain Eukaryota; kingdom Metazoa; phylum Chordata; class Mammalia; order Primates; family Cercopithecidae; genus Colobus; species Colobus angolensis. The sequence goes on along the minus strand of NW_012116021.1, from coordinate 1,833,929 downwards.
AACTGAACTCAGTGGCCAAGCATCTGGGTCTCCTGATGTCAGTGGGGAAACACCTGGACTCTTTGATGTCAGTGGACAGCCATCAGGGTTTCCTGACATCAGTGGGGGGACATCTGGGATTTTTGAGGTTAGTGGGCAGCCATCAGGGTTTCCTGACATTAGCGGGGAAACATCTGGAGTGACTGAGCTTAGTGGGCTGTCCTCTGGACAACCAGGTGTTAGTGGAGAAGCATCTGGGGTTCCTTATGAGAGCAGTCAACCCTTTGGCATAACCGACCTGAGTGGAGAAACATCTGGGGTCCCTGATCTCAGTGGGCAGCCTTCAGGGTTACCAGGGTTCAGTGGGGCAACATCAGGAGTCCCTGACCTGGTTTCTGGTGCCACGAGTGGCAGCGGTGAATCTTCTGGCATTACATTTGTGGACACCAGTTTGGTCGAAGTGACCCCTACTATATTTAGAGAAGAAGAAGGCTTAGGGTCTGTGGAACTCAGTGGCCTCCCTTCCGGAGAGGCAGATCTGTCAGGCAGATCTGGGGTGGTGGATGTCAGTGGACAGTTTTCTGGAACAGTTGATTCCAGTGGGTTTACATCCCAGACTCCAGAATTCAGTGGCCTACCAATTGGCATAGGTGAGGTCAGTGGAGAATCCTCTGGAGCTGAGACTGGGAGCAGCCTGCCCTCGGGAGCATATTATGGCAGTGGACTTCCATCTGGTTTCCCCACTGTCTCTCTTGTAGATAGAACTTTGGTGGAATCTGTAACCCAGGCTCCAACAGCCCAAGAGGCAGGAGAAGGGCCTTCTGGCATTTTAGAACTCAGTGGTACTCATTCTGGAGCACCAGACATGTCTGGGGACCATTCTGGATTTCTGGACCTAAGTGGGCTGCAGTTCGGGCTGGTAGAGCCCAGCGGAGAGCCACCAAGTACCCCATATTTTAGTGGGGATTTTGCCAGCACCACCGATGTAAGTGGAGAATCCTCTGCAGCCATGGGCACCAGTGGAGAGGCCTCGGGACTTCCAGAAGTGACTTTAATCACTTCTGAGTTCATGGAGGGTGTTACTGAACCAACTGTTTCTCAGGAACTTGGCCAAAGGCCTCCTGTGACACACACACCCCAGCTTTTTGAGTCCAGTGGAGAAGCCTCCGCAGCTGGGGACATTAGTGGAGCTACCCCAGTGCTCCCTGGGTCTGGAGTAGAAGTGTCATCAGTCCCAGAATCTAGCAGTGAGACGTCCCCCTATCCTGAGGCTGGAGTTGGGGCATCTGCTGCCCCTGAGACCAGTGGAGAAGATTCTGGGTCACCTGATCTGAGTGAAACCACCTCTGCATTCCATGAAGCTGACCTCGAGAGATCCTCTGGCCTAGGAGTGAGTGGCAGCACTTTGACATTTCAAGAAGGCGAGGCATCAGCTGCCCCAGAAGTGAGTGGAGAATCTACCACCACCGGTGATGTGGGGACAGAGGCACCAGGCTTGCCTTCAGCCACTCTCACGGCTTCTGGAGACAGGACCGAAATCAGCGGAGTCTTGTCTGGTCATACCTCGGGGCTGGGCGTTGTCATCAGCACCAGCATCCCAGAATCTGAGTGGACCCAGCAGACCCAGCGCCCTGCAGAGGCGCATCTAGAAACTGAGTCCTCAAGCGTCCTGTACTCAGGAGAAGAGACTCACACAGCCGAAACAGCCACCTCCCCAACAGATGCTTCCATCCCAGCTTCTCCAGAATGGACAGGTGAATCAGAGTCAACTGTTGCAGGTATTGTTGGAATGTTTTCCCCCTTTAAATGTGCTTGGGTAGTTCAGACTGTAGGCTACTGTAGCACAGAAGGAGACAGCGTAGCTTTAAGGTTCCAAGAACAGCTCCATCACAGGTTAGCTGCGCAGCCTCAGGCAATAGTCTTCACCTCTCTGAGCCTCATCTGTAACGTAAGAGTAGGATAATACTATACCAGGGAAGATCAAGCAGAATAGAAACATAGATAAAGCAAGCACTTAGCATCACACTCTGCATACAGTGCACACGTATAAAGATTAGTGATGCTATTGTCACAGCAGAGTTACAGTCCATAAGTTTTTACATGTGAATTCAACTATCCGTACTTGGCACAGGGAGAGAAGGATGACTGTTTAGCTAGTGCTAGAAATTCTGCTCATGCACCCTGCCCCGGAGTGAGTGTGAGATGAGAGAGTAAATCTGTTGATGGTGTTTGTGGCTGAATATTTATTTTGTGCAGGGTTAAAACCTGCACAGTTTAAGGAACTATGACATGTCATTTGGCTATCTGGCTTTAGATTCTGCATCCCCAACCCCATCCCTGTACAAAGGGGCTCCTGTACTGTCATGATTGTCTCACTGTGACATAACCCCATATGCCGGGCAGTGGGCACTGGTAGCTGATTTTCCTTTGTTTTTTTGCTCTGGGGTCCCTTGTCCCTTCCTTTGTGCTGAGAGAGCTTTCACAGCTGTAGAGCTCCCCCCGATGCTGTGGGTCAGGTGCCCAGGAGGGACACAGGCCCCGGAAAAGTGCTGACCCAAAGCCAGCCTCGTGGACTTCAGGGACCTCATGCTCCAACTTTGAGGTCTTGGAGGCCATGGTAGCCAGGTGACTATGTTCTTGATGCTCAACCTCTCCCCTGGGGGTTGCAGCCCCCGCCAGGTCCTGTGCAGAGGAGCCCTGTGGCGCTGGGACCTGCAAGGAGACAGAGGGTCATGTCATATGCCTGTGCCCCCCTGGCTACACTGGCGAGCACTGTAACATAGGTAAGGCCCTCATTGGCCGTGGAGAGTGTGGGCGGAGGTGCTGGACAGACTCCTTCATCCCCCAAAGGGTCCCCAGGCAGGGGGAGGCAACCAGGGTCCACTGAGGCTCAGGCTTCTCAGGCTGGGAAGGAGTTGCATGATGACATGTCAGGGGCAGAAACCACAGGACAGACATGGCTTAACTTTCTCGAATGTCTAGGTTTAGGAGAAAAGAGTCAAATAATTAAGTTGGTAAGTATTTTTATATCAAGCCAATGACTATTGTAGGAGTAGAATGAAAAATGTGCTTGAATTTTGGAGATGAGACTTCAAAGAAATATTGAGCATGGGGTGAGTATTAAATACAGAGGGTCACACCTCTCCACTCCTGTGAGGAGTCTCTGAGTGGGACCGTCTTGTATCGTGCAGACTGAACCCCACCAAGTTGCCTCCATGCTTGGGTCTGCATGGGGTTTGGGTCCCCTTCTTGCCCTGAAGGATATGACACAAACAGTGCTAATCACCCAGCACAGGGATTCGTGACTGTAGGGCAGCTGTAACCCAGCAGCGCATCTGCCCAGGCACCCACCATGAGCCTGTTTGTCCTTAGCCATGGGTGAAGCAGCCTGTGGGATGGGTGGAGACCTGGAGACCCTCTGATCTGAGGTGGACCCCGGAAGGAGATGGTTAGAATCTACCTGTTGTTCCACGGACACACGGGAGGCCCGTGGTCATGAGGACATCTCATCAACATCACCACCCTTGAGGAAAGAAATGCCCAATTACCACCAAGCTCATATTCTTTCGTTAGTTCTCCCACTGCCCCAGTGTCCTTATCCCCAGCCTCCCTCCTAAGTCAAGAATCAGAGACCTAGGGCCTTTCATAAAAGGGGTCACCCCTGGGACATGTGCAAAAATGAAAAAATGAATCCTGGAGAAAAAACAATCACTTCCAGGTAAACTTCATGTCAGGCAATTATCTTTCGATAGCCTTTACATCAAACACAGAGAAGAATTCTGTGTCTATATATATTAATATACATGCAAATTAATACATCATTATATATTATTATATATCATATAATATAAACATGCTGTATACCTGGTACATATGCAATAACTATATGTGTACATATAAACAAGCATTAGGATAGATATTCATTCACTCTTTCCCCAGCGTGTGGGCTCCAAGGACAGAGAGGGTGCGTTATCCGGGGAAGGTCCCAGGCTTACTGCAGAAGGGGACAGCAGTTCCACTGGGCTATAGTGACCCCAGGGACAGTAGCTGCACCCCAGCATCACTCACCCCTGATAGGTAACTCCACTCTTGGCAAATCCTTCTCAACCTGATACTTGAGGCAAAAATCTGACACTAGCATCAGAAGTCAAAGCAAGGCTCATGTTCTTGACAGCCCTGAAATTAGTAGAAATAAGTGTCAGTGGGCCGTAACTGTTCTGCTGTAAGGACAGTGTTTCTGTGATCATGTATATTTCCAAAGGGCTTTTGTTCCCACGATTTCTCCCCAGACGGCTCTGTAAGCAGCTTGGTAACTACCCCCATTTGAGACTGGAACACACAGGAGTTAAGTAATTTGCCTAACTATACTGAGTAAGTGGATCGAATCAAGAATCAAGACCTTAATTCACATGTTTTAACACACTTGGCTAAATAAGAAACTCCCTCTTGAACATAACAACCAGTTGCTGGTCTCAAAAAACTGAAGCTGGACTTCAGGGGAGCCAGACTGGGGAGGAGCTGCGGAATCCGAGGTGGTCAGATTGAAGACTTACAGCCCAGCCTTCATTTTCCTCATTTGTAAACAGGGATCAATGGTAATGGTCCTCAGCTTTGAAAATTATGATGCTTGAGATATACTCCCAGAGACTGTGATTGAAGTGGTTCTGTGGCCTTGGCATTGAGGCTTTTTAAAACTCCCAGGCTACTCCAATGTGCAGCCGGAGCTGAGAACCGCTGCTGTGAGGGTGAAGATCACCCACGTACAGCATCTGGACAGAAGAGGCATTTAATAAAAATTGCTTCCCTTTCCCCATCTCTCACTCTACTGGCTCAGAGAAGCTTTAGCATGTCCAAAGAGTGAGTGGTGGGGATCAGACCAGCACAAAACCTGGGTCTCTTTTCCCATGACTGTACCTTGGGGTCCCAGGTCACTCCTGTTCAACTTAGCTCAAGGTTCAAGTGCTTCCAGAAGGACTACAGATAGTGGCCAGTCTCCACGGGTGACCCACCATTGTCTTGCACCAGAACCAGGAACCACAGGTTGTTAAAAAGACCACGGATCGGCCAGGTACAATGGCTCAGCACTTTGGGAGGCCAAGGCAGGTGGATTGCCTGAGGTCAGGAGTTCGAAACCAGCCTGACCAATATGGTGAAATGCCATCTCTACTAAAAATACAAAAATTAGCTGGGTGTGGTGGTACACGCCTGTAGTCCCAGCTACTCAGGAGGCTGAGGCAGGAGAACTTCTTGAACCCAGGAGGCGGAGGTTGAGTGAGCTGAGATTGTTGCACTGCACTCCAGCCTGGGTGACAGAGTGACACTCCGTCTCAAAAAAAAAAAAAAGGATCAGTATCCTCGGGGAACCATAGGGAGTAAAATGCAGCATGATTCCTGCAGTAATATTTGAATCCTCAGGGAAAACTTCCACCTGGTCAAGGGGGTCAGAAGCTGTATTTAGCCTTTAAAAAAAAATTGACAATTACTGTCATCTTGTTTAGTCAGTCTTCCATAAATAAGTTATTCATAAGTTATAAGTTACTGATTCATAACTGATAAGTTATCAATCAGTACTTTTGACTTCAAATTAAGATCTAGGTTGGGTATGGTGGCTCACACCTGTAATCTGAGCACTTTGGAAGGCTGAAGTGGGCGGATCTCTTGAGCTCAGGAGTTTGAGACCAGCCTGGGCAACATAGTGAAACCCAATCTCTATTAAAAAAAAAAAAAAGTCAAGATCCGTTTAATGAATACTCAGATTATTTAGCGATTAAAAGCAAAACTATTCTATTCTGACCCACTTCAAAACAGCAGCATCTTTCCCCACTTCCATTACTGACAGCAGCCATGGGAATTAGGCTTCAGACTCAGGTTTCTATCCTGGCTGCAGCTTAGAATCACCTGGGGTGCTTTTAAAAAGCATCATACCTGGGCCCCCTCTGAGACAGTCTGATTCAATTGGTCTAAAGAGGAACTTCAGCACTGGTATTTTTTAAAAATCTTTAAATAAGAATATTTTTTAAAACTACTCCAGTAATTCTAATGTGCCAGCCAAGGTTGAAAAATACTGTTCTAACCAGATCTCACATCCAATTTCTAGTCAGCACTAGTGCTATGCAGACTTCTCTTATCTCCTCTATTAGGAGGACATGACCTTAAACTTAATCAGTCTCCTTCCTATCTTACTGCTATTTTTCACTTTCTAGGTTTGAAGCTCTGATCTATGACCTTATACTCTCTCTTTGTCTAGGAGAGATGTTTGAATTTCAGTGAAACCTTTATCCCTGGGAAACAAATGTTTTCAAAGCAAATGAAAATACAGGGTTGCAAGTGAAAATACAAAGTATACCTTCTTGACTTAACCAAAAAGTTCCTGGGCAGATTTTAATAGGCAACTAATTGATTTAAGAAGCAGGATATTGTTGGGCACACTGGTGCACACCTGTAATCCCAGAACTTTGGGAGGCCGAGGTAAGAGTATCACTTGAGCCCATGAGTTCAAGACCAGCCTGGGCAACACAGTGGGATCCCATCACTTCAAAATTATGTTTTTTAATTAGCTGGGCATAGTGGTACATGCCTTTTGTCCCAGCTACTTGGGAAGCTAAGGTGGGAGGATCACTTGAGCCCAGGATGTCGAGACTGCAGTGAGCCATGGTCGTGCCACTGCACTCCAGCCTGGGTGACAGAGTGAGATCCTTGTCTAAAAAAAAAAAAAAAAAAGCAAGATATTAAAGTTATATTCAAGATTAACCTTTAAAATACAAAAGATTTGAATAGTACGAATAATGATAACATACATTATAATCTGTTTTTTTTTTTTTGAGATGGAGTCTCGCTCTGTCACCCAGACTGGAGTACAGTGGTGTGATCTCAGCTCACTGCAAGCTCCGCCTCCCAGGTTCATGCCATTCTCCTGCCTCAGCCTCCCAAGTAGCTGGGACTACAGGCACCTGCCACCACGCCTGGCTAATTTTTTTTGGATTTTTAGTAGAGACAGGGTTTCACCGTGTTAGCCAGGATAGTCTTGCTCTCCTGACCTCATGATCCGTCCGCCTCAGCCTCCCGAAGTGCTGGGATTACAGGCACCCGCCACTACGCCTGGCTAATTTTTTGAATATTTAGTAGAGACAGGGTTTCACTATGTTGGCCAGGCTGGTCTTGAACTCCTGACCTTGTGATCCACCCACCTTGGCCTCCCAAAGTGCTGGGATTACAAGTGTGAGCCACAGCGCCCGACCTATACTTTTTAATTTAATTATTTTATCTTAAAACCAAGTTAGGGCTTCTAAATATGCTTTTATAATCCTTCTCTCACTTGTGTAACAGACAACCAGAAAGTCAGTGTATCTGCTCAGGTCTGTTCATCTTGATTGATCCCAGGTCTTTGCAGCATGCAGAGCATCCATTGAATTGAGAAATTTTATCTGTGTTTCTTGAGAGGTTTCCCCCATCCTTGCCCAGGAAAGTTATGTCTAGAGTCACCACATACAGCTGCACAAGTGTGCACTAAACAACTTGAGGAGTTCTATTCATATTGTGGTCTTTATGAGTGGCAACCCTTTTAGTTGAGTATCATCTGAGTAAAGGCACCTGCATCGCTCTTCATTCAGCGGTTTTTATGAGCAAACAAACTCTCACTCACTTGGAGGTCCTGGGCTCTGATCTAGGCAAAAGCTGGACAAGATCTGTTCAAGGTAGAGGCCTGAGGTCTCCAGTTCAGACAACCACGTGATGCTTTGCAACTATCTCTACTCTCCTAGCCTTTATCAGGGGTTTTCAGTTATTTTCTCTCCCAAGTTAGAGATATTGCTGGAGAGCCTTGTTCAGGAACAAACCAGCCCTTTTCATTATAGTAGTGGGAAGAGGACCCTGAGAATCCTGATGCTCCCCAGAGTCCCTGCTCAGTGATGATGGGTGAGCCCTGGGTTGCTGTAGCAGCAATGGTAAGGAGGTGCTAACAGTCCAGGACTCCAGTGTCTCTCTCCCTCCACGTGGGGCAGAAGCCAACTTCCAGTCTCATTTCCTGACTCCTCCATCTCTTCCACTCTGTCTCCCCAACGTTCTTTCTTTTTCTGTTTTGTTTTTACATCTCAAACATGTTAAAGAATTCACACTTTCTCACCTGTAAATGGCATAGTAATGTCTTGCCACCTGGCCATTGGAAGGATAATGAAGGAGAACATGTGTGAGTCAGCACTTGGCTCACAGGAGGTTCTTGAGAGTTATTGGTTTCCTCCCTTTCCTCTCTTTCTTTGTGAAGCCTGCCCAAAGCCCTTCCCTCCCTCCCCTTGTAAGCTCCTTATCTGGGATCCCTCACTGCGTTCATAGCAGGGCCCAGCCCAACTCCTCTACCAGTTCCAGAAGCCACGAGACGTCCTAATTGCCCTTCTCGGAAAGAGGTGGGCCATACAGGGCCAGAATGGCTCTTATAGCCAGAGCAAGAGGAGATGAGGCACCACAGGCCAAAATAGCTAATAAGAAAGCCCCACGCCAGACACCTGGCCTTCTGCCCACCGCTGAAGATACTGACTCAGCCTCTCCAAACTACCCTGATGGCAAACACAGGTTTTCTGATTTTCAGGATTGTGGCCCTTCTTTCCCTCCTCATCTATAAATCCAAGTCCCTGAAAAAAAAATTCTGAGCCCCGGAATTTGTTCCTTCAGTCCCCGCAACACTACCCCTCACCCCGACTCGGGCAGCCTGGGAGCAGGTTTTGTGCGATCAGCCTCTGGGACAACTGGATGCCCCTCCACTGGGGCGTCTCTCCTTTCCTGCCCTTTCTCCCATGGGCAGCCAGAGACCCCAGTGTTGATGTTTTGCTTTTCTCCCCAGAGGCCACTCCTGTTCCCTGCTCTGTACAACTGCTTTAGCACCTACATTTGCTTAATTCCCCTTGCCCAGTGCTTCCCATCTCCCATAATGATGCTAATGGACAAAACAGAACATGCAGGAGAGCCGCCCCCAGCTTCCGCCCTGCCGACTGGCCTGACCTATTGCTGCTACTGCTGCTGCTGGGAATCCTGGGGCATGCTGGGAATCCAAGTGCATGCTGGGATTTCAGTCTGTTCCTCCATGCATTTTGGGTTTGCTTGGAACAGTTCCAACTTGGAACTGTTGGTTCTAGTCCATGGTGTGCACTCCTTGAGATGAAGTTAAAGACTTTGTGGGAAGAAAGAGATGCCTGACAACTGGAGATTAGGAGCTTTGTGAGCAAGATGCCTGAGAGCTGGGGATTTTCAGGCCACCTGTTGCACAAATCTGCCTCTGGCCTAGAAGATGTCTACTATGCACCAGCGTAAGGACTCAGAGGAAAGTGCCTTTACCATCTCATCAGAAGGTTGACTTTAAGGTCTGGTCTGCTCTAATGGGAGGCAAGAACTAAGTCCTGGCACATGTTTAGGACTCTGAGATCCTATTCCCACCACAGGGCTTCCCTGTCCTGCAGAGCCCACCTACATACAGACTTGTCGTTGGATCTGAAAGGTTGTGTGAACACAGCTGCACATACTGAGGCTCAGTATCTTCAAACAACATGTCATAGTGCCCCATAGCCGGTGGAAAAACCCACTCATTGCAGAATTTTACTGATCTCCTGGCAAGAGGAGCTTCATAATACTATTTATCATGTTCCCAGGGGAGGAAATGAAGTGGGGGGATAAAACAGCAGGAACCTTTGAAGTACAAATACAAAGAAGACAGAAGAGATCCCCCAGGTCTTCTGGTTTCTCAGCAAGATGCAGAAAGACCAGATGAGAAGATTTAGTTCTCACCTTGACTAATTCATGAAAATTTGAGGCAATGGCCAATGACTTACCAACTCAAGTACCACAAAGAAGTTTGATCAGAAAGGATATCTCAGGACCAGAAGAACAGAAGAGAAGAAGAGCCTATCTGAAAAGAGGCAGAGGATGGGGATGTGCCTGTATCCCAGACTGGTGCCAGTGCTGTTGTGCGGCCACTTGCTAACCACCTCTGTAGCTCCAAACGCTTGTCTCCCACTGGCCAGGATGGAGTCCATCTGGAAATTGTGTCTCCCTGGAGATAGCCACCATCTGGGGCCTTAAGCTGAAAGGAGATTATATGGGGAAATGTTGGACAGGGTTTCTATCCTTCTCCCGAGAGAAAGATTCAGGCTTCATTTTCACAAGACATTCTAAAATCATATCTACTGAAGACAAAGAAGATGTCTGCAGCCCAAGAACTGTGATGAGTCTCACACGAACATCCCATGCTGCCATTTTCATATGGCTCTACACTCTTCAGACCATTTCGAGGTCATTCATTCTAGCCCCACACAGCCTTGCCCTCTTTCTCTGGGTTATAACTACAAAGGAAGCCAGGAAAAGAAAGACTTCTAACCAAGCTTCAAGAACTTGACTTCAGTTTCCTTGCTCACCACCATGTTCGTAACCACTTCAGAATCCATGGTCTTTCAAAATATTCACAAGAGAAGGCATCTTGGAGGAACTCTATGTTCACTGTCACAAAAGGCATTTGGCTTTAGACATATCAGATCTCTTCAAACCACTGGGAAATTTGGCTCCAGTGCTCCAGGTTTAACAATCAAGAATCACACATGCCCGAGAAAACCCTTGTCTGGATCTTTGCTTCAGCACTCCAAGATGGCAGCAGCAGCAGCAGCAGCAACAGTTCTTAGGAAAACCAGCCTGTTCCCTCCCAGGGGTCTGGAGAGCAGCAGGACTGGCCACTCAAAAGGAGGCCACAGTGCTTGTGAGGCTGGAGTTGCCGGCAGGAGTCCTAATGGTGGCCCTTGGTTTCTTGCAGACATTGATGAGTGCCTCTCAAGCCCTTGTCTGAATGGAGCCACCTGCGTGGATGCCATCGACTCTTTCACATGCTTATGCCTTCCCAGCTACGGAGGGGACCTGTGTGAGATCGGTACGGCCGTCTCGGCTTCAGCTAATGTTACTAACTGCTGCACCCACTCCTCCTCCCTCACCTTTCCCTCCTAATGATAGGCTCCAGGCCCTGGCTGGGGTCCCCAAGGTCCATCTGGAGAGCCATTTCAGGGACAACAACTGAAAAGTCTGCCCCACTGATTCTCACTCTTTTTCTTGCTCTCCTCCTTGAAAACCCTTTTCTGGAGCACTGGCTGATCTGACTTTTTCCAGGGCTTCCAGACCTACTGATGCCACCACTGAGGTTGGTGTATGGTTCAGAGGACAGGGCTAATTCTGAGCACTTGTCTTGAAGGAAGCTATGGGGTGGGAGTAATTGGTTCTCATTCCAGATGACAGCCACGGATCTTCTCAGTGTGGTCATGGGCATGGGAGCTCCGTGGTTCCTTCATGGCCCTGGGAGCCACTGTGCCACATTGGCCAAGCTGCCTTTCTCTTCTCCTGGGGTGAGAGCTGTGGTTGGTCTGCCTGAGATCTCCCATGTCACCAGCATGCTCAAGTCATGCATGAGCAAGGACTGCTGCATGTTACCTTCTTCTCATCACTGTTGTGACAGGTGCATGGCAATGCCATGCCAGCCTATGCTTCCTTTTTGCCTCCCTTGTGCAAGGCAAAGGGTGGCCAGAGAGAACAGAACTGTGTTACAAGGGGAAGAAGCTGAGTTACCTCTCTTGGGCCTTGCCAACCTCTCCATTTCTGCACCTAGGCAGGGCCACCACTTCTACCAAAAGGAGCTGTGCACCAGGAACCCTCCCAGGGACAAACTGAACCCTCAGCTCTCTCACCTTTGGTGCTTCCTAGTCTCCCCACCAGCCTCCTGGATCTCGGGGGTTTTCCAGCTCAGAAAAGGGGAGATGGGACCTTTGGATGCTTGTCTCCATGTCCCAGAGAGAACTGGAAGTATGTAGGGGCTTAAAACCCTTTTCAATAAACTCTCAAGTTGGATTCCCAGAAACTTCCAGAAAGCAGCTGAAACTCCTGAGAAGTCTCCCTTTGGTCCTAAGCAGTGTGGGGAGGGGTAGTTTTGGGTTTCATATTCCTTTGAGGCACTGCCAAGTTACAAACTGGTAGAGGAATTTAAGGCTTCTGGGGAAAAAAAAGCCTGGACACTTCTACTCCCTTGCAGCCTCCCACCCTCCATCCTCACCCGAAGACCCCAAGAAATTGGTATATAGGGTCTTGGCTGGGGTGGAAGCAGAGACTACAAGGATTTTCTCCCCATGATACTAAAACATTTGCCACAGAGTAGAAGAGTCTGGGACTTCCATGCCGACAACAGCTGTTTGGTTCCAGACTGGAGAAGTGTGCTCTGCTGGAATGAGGCAGGACCCTCATAGGGCTCTGTACCGTGATGGGGAAGAGAGATGGTGACAGAGCCACCCAGCTTGGCCCTGGGCCTGTGGGCCCAGCTAAGCAGGGCTGCATCTCCTCTCCCATTCCAATCCTGAGTCCTCACCACTCCACGGTGCCTCCTGCCTTGGCTCTGTCCCTGCTGCCTCTTCCAGCCTCCCTGGAATTATTTCTGTTTCCTAAGAACCTTCAGCCTGCACAGCCCTGCCCTCCCATACCCACCTCCCAGAGAAGCTGCACCCTCCAGCTCTGCCTGTCCAGCTCAGCCCTCAGCCACTGAAGGGGCCAAAAACTGACCCCCTAAGTCAGCTCTAAGATGATATATCTGGCCTCTTCAGAGTGCTGAGCTACTCTGAGGCCTCTCTACCTCTTTCCAGACTGCAGCCTCATCCCTTCGGGAAGGCGTTCGTAGCTGAGGCACCAGAGGCCTCCACGGCCCATCCTACAGCTCTGCTCTTTCTTCTCAGGCTGACGACCCCCTGCTCTGCTCTCCCTCCACTGTCCCAACTGTCTCTCCCCCACTTTGCCAAGCATCCGCCCCTTCAACCTAAGACTCCTTCCGCTCAGGTACCGGTCCTTCCATTCCAGGACAGCCAGACTATGGTGGCACCCAATCAGGGAGACCACCATGTAGCCTGAGGGGTTCATGGCCTTCCACCTAGGAGACCCCAGGGGAAGAAGAAGGGGGGCCTTGGAATTCACTCTGTCCCACGCTGTGCTGGCAGATGTTTAACAAGCAGCTCTCATAGAGGAGAAGAGAGCCCTGATTGAGCATCTGCCAATTCCTGAGGTATAAATGCTTCCACTAGAGCCAGTTTAAAGCTATCAACATGATGTCACTGAAGGCGAGGTTGGGAGAAGACACTAAGAATGAGCTCTCTCAAAGTTGAGTGAGCCAGCTCAGCACGGTTCTGCCTATCCCCCAGGCTCCAAGAACTCCAAGCCAGCCCCTTCTCCAGACTGAGAACCCATTACAAATTTAGGTTTGTGAGGAGAGAAGTTCCTCCCCTCCTCCCATTCACCCCCAAAATAAAAAGCCAGGGCCCCTGGATCCCAGACCCCCAGTGGGCTATCTGACTGCCCCAAGAGGCAGGCACAGTGTGCTTAACTAAAGCTACCTCTGATCAACAGCCTTAGAGCTCTGAGTCTTCTCTGCACCCCAAGCAGACTTATTTCTGCTCCTCTGTTCCCACTGAGGTTCTGCAGGAAGGAAGTTGCCGGCTCCAGTCCATGCCCCAGCGCTACCAGCTCCCACTGCCTCCACGAACTTCCCCACAGCTCCACTCTCTCTCTCCCTGGAGCCCCTCAGAGCCTCAAATCTTGCCTCAAATCTCAACACCTCCCACCTTCCCACCTCTTTTTACCTGGCCTGCTGACCTCTGCTGGCCCACCAGAGCAGGCATCAAGAGGAGGAAAGCTTGGGAGAGGGTGAGGGGGGGAGGGCGTGGCATCAGGGAAGGAAAGGGCCCCTGGCATTTTCCAGAGTGGAAGCATGTGCAGAGGCTCCCAGGGACCAGACCAGTTTCCAACCTGAACCCCCTCCAGCTGTGCCTCTCCCTTCCCTTGAGGGCACAGTATTGAAGGTGGGGTGAATGCAGTAACCTATGCCATAAGACTGGCAGCATCTGCCATCCCCTGGTGGCCTCTGCTCCTCCCTTCAAGCCCCTGACCTGTGTTGCAGACCAGGAGGTATGTGAAGAGGGCTGGACCAAGTACCAGGGCCACTGTTACCGCCACTTCCCAGACCGCGAGACCTGGGTGGATGCTGAGCGCCGGTGTCGGGAGCAGCAGTCACACCTGAGCAGCATCGTCACCCCCGAGGAGCAGGAGTTTGTCAACAGTGAGTGCAGCAGGGCCTCTGGAGCCTGAGAGGAGAGTGGCGGTGTAGGCAAAGGGTCTCACCTTTCAGAAAGCAGCAGACTTGGGCCTCGTGAGACTGCAGGACAGGGACCTGGGGGAGGTCTGAGCTCTCAGAGAGAAGACAGCGGTCTTTGGGGCCAGTAGCTCTGGCTGCACCCAGGACAGACCCAATGCCAGCCAGAGTCAGCCCAAAACTAAGCTGTGGCTGTCACCTCTCCATGCCAGCTTAGAGAGGTGGCCCAAAGTGCACTCCAAGCATGCACGTGCTGAGCCCCTTGTAAGGACCTGAGAAGCAGGTGGCTTGCTCCTAGGAGCCCACCTACCTCCTTCCCTCCTCCATCCCCTCTGCCTCCATGAGCTCAAGTTTCTCAGACACCCCAGCATGAGCGTGAGGCCTGACACCCTCACCCTTTCCCCAGACAATGCCCAAGACTACCAGTGGATCGGCCTGAATGACAGGACCATCGAAGGGGACTTCCGCTGGTCAGATGGACACCCCATGGTGAGTTCTGCCGTAGGCACAGCTGGTGACCAGAGGACAGGGTGTGGGATGAAGACCCCTGGAGAGTGATGCATTCAAACCCCATGCAGACACTCACTGACCGGCTGTTAGACCGGGAGTCCTTGAGGGCAGGGATTGTCTCCTTCATCTCTGCCTCTGGAACCCAGCCCAGGGCTGGACAGATTGAGCCAATGACGGCATGAGGCAAGGGAAGAAGCCAGGAAGGAGATGAAGGAATAACAGCCACCACCATGAGGAGTACACGGAAGCTTTAGAGAGGTTTCTTGCCCACATTGGACTCGAGTCTACTCAAGGAGACAGACAGAAAGCAACATAGATGCCAAGTGAATGGTACAGGCACCCAGTGATTCTCTTTGTCCTGAAGCAAGGATGGAAGGATAAGCCTTGGGAGGACTTCTTGGTGGGCAGAGGCCAGACTTTAGAGCCATGTTCCTACCACCCATCCCTACCCAATGTGGTCAGCCCTGGTTGGCCCTTCTGGATAAGAGGAGTGGAATCAGCTCATGTACAGGGCCTGTGAGTCCTGGGGGCTCTGAGCTCCTGAGAAGGACCCGAGTCAGGCTGTGTGACCGATTCCCTAGGGGGCCACCAGGTTCCATGGCCCCTAGAACAGCCCTGACCAGACTCCCAGCAGCCTTTGTGCTGCTATCAGATGAGCCTGAAGTTGGGGCTAAAAGAGAAAGGAGACGATGAAGAGGCTCCATGGGGAAGAAAGTCGGAGCAGGCCAACCTGCACTGTCCTGCCCCCTCCTTACTCCTTCCCCACTCCCACCCACAGCAATTTGAGAACTGGCGCCCCAACCAGCCTGACAACTTCTTTGCTGCTGGAGAGGACTGTGTGGTGATGATCTGGCATGAGAAGGGCGAGTGGAATGATGTTCCCTGCAATTACCACCTCCCCTTCACGTGTAAAAAGGGCACAGGTAAGCTGGGGCCTGGGAGGGGTCTGGGGAGGATAGGATCAAGACCTCCAGCTATAGGTGAGGCTCTTGCTGTGTGGCCTGGGGTGAGTCCCTTGTCTCCTAGCTGCTGGTGTCTCCTCACCTGTCCAAAAAGCAGATTGGAGCTGACCTGGGGGTCCCTCCTAGCACCAACATCCCAGGGCCAATGGCAAGGGCAAGCTTGCTGCCAGGGACCATTTGCAGGGACAATGAGCACATGAAGGTCGCAGGCTAGAAGACAGGACCCCCACTCCACACTCCACACAGTCCCTTGGATAGCAGCAGCAGAGTTACCCACAAGGGCAACTCTGCTTGAGGTGGGGAGCCTCCCTGTCTTTGGGATTCCCAAGGCCATCAATCACAGAGTCATAGTTGTCAGGCCTCGATCCCTTGGCTTTCAGTCTGTGGACATTGAGGTGCTGGTAGGATGCGCCCCACTGCCCCTGCTCACCACTTTGCATCCCCCAGGCCTCCTTTTGGTCTCATTTTACCCTGAACTGGATGTTTTCATCAAGAAGCCTAAGTCTGCCTGGCTCTCGCCCTCCACACCTTTCTACCTCCCTTTCATCTTCTCTTCATCCCTTTAAAGACCACCCCGTTTGTATTCCCTTCCTGCTGTTCTAAGTTGTTGAGGAACCCAGATGTCAGAGCCAGCAGCTTCTAGATTCTTAGCGCTGTATGAAAACATCCAGGGCTCACTGTCAGGTGTTGAGGCTGTGTCCCCCACAGTGCCTCGGGTCACAGCCAGTTTAGGTCATCCCAGGAGACCCTAGGAGACCCTTTATAAAGGGTGTTTGCCCCTCAGTGGCCTGTGGAGAGCCCCCTGTGGTGCAGCATGCCAGGACCTTCGGGCAGAAGAAGGACCGGTATGAGATCAATTCCCTGGTGCGGTACCAGTGCACAGAGGGGTTTGTCCAGCGCCACGTGCCCACCATCCGGTGCCAACCCAGCGGGCACTGGGAGGAGCCTCGGATCACCTGCACAGACGGTAAGCATCACCCTGGCCACCCTCACTGAGCACAGGGTTAGATTCTGCCAGCACAGCCTTCCCCCCATCCCCTCTCCTGGGGACCCTGCACCATCCACAGGGTTGAGCAAGGGAGGGGAGGTCGGGGGCTGCTCAGTCACAAATAGCTGATCGCTGCCCCTAGAAGGGCCACGTACTTGTCCCAGAGAGGGCTCACTTTCACTGAGCATGAAAGAGAAAAAGGGAGGAAAGTCCAAGAAAAATCAAAATCAGGAAAGCTGATAAAGCCTCAGGTGCCTCGCTGAGTCCCTGGTTTCCACGAGGGAGAGAAGATAGTCTCGGGAGAGCCTAGGCTCGCCCCACTTTCTTTCCAGGCCCATTGATATTTTTCCATCTCCCTTTCGCCCTAGCCGCCGCCTACAAACGCAGACTACAGAAGCGGAGCTCACGGCACCCTCGGAGGAGCCGCCCCAGCACGGTCCACTGAGAAGAGCTTCCAGGACGCACCCAGGACGCTGAGCCCAGGAGCCTGCCAGGCTGACGTGCATCCCACCCAGATGGTGTCCTCTTCTTGTCGCTTTTTGTCAATAAGGAATCCCATTAAAGAAGGAAAAAATAAATCCCACATTGTGTATGCACCCACTCACCCCTCCAAATCAGCAAAACCGCATCTAATTTGTCCGCCGAATGCCAAAGCAAAGCAAACTTATTATAACCCGTGGACTGAGTTTAGAGACATTTCTTCAATCTCCCATCGTGCCTTTCCAGGGACCAGTGCAGGGACAGGGGGAGAAGGGGAGGGGTTAAGTTAAATAAAGAAGATTATTTTTGTTTCCTGACTTTATCCAAGAGCAGTGCAATCGTTGGTTATTTCACCTCCAGGGAGAGCTAGGGAGGAGGGAGGAGGGCTCCAAAGGAGCTGGAAGGGGCAGAGGCCTGAGAGCATGAAGAACTCCGAACTGCAGCTGAATGTATTGGATGAGAAGGAGCCAGGAGGCTGCACCATCTATATGAGGGAGAAGCCTTGGGGGAGAGGGGCGGGTTCCTGCCTCCTGCCGAGGGTAAGCCGGCAGGGGAGAGCCATCTGAAGGAACTTCCACTGCCTGGGGATTGGGTTCCCTCCAAGGGTCCCTTTTCCAGCATCCTCTCTCTCACCTGGGTCGGGCACCCTAGCAGGTGGCAACTCAGCAGGGCTGCTGGGGGCACTTCCTGCTCAGTGGGGGTGCCACCCAACCTTCTCCCCTCCCCACCCCCGCCCCCGGGACCGTGCAGGCACCAGGGTTCCGTGCACCTATTTATATTTTTGAAAACTGAAGATGATGATATTATAATAATAATAAAGACCTTGGAAGAGATCTATCTCTTTTCTTTTCCCTTTTTTAATTTAAGAAGAAGGCAATCATGACCCAGAGTCCCCCAAAGGGGCTCTTAGGAATGGTGGCAGTGGAGACAGGTTTTGATCAAATGATCTCAAATTGGTGTGACTCTGTGACTCTGGTCTGTTCAGAGCACCTGGGACAGTCACATCTGTTGTGCTTTATTTTTCCTAGGGTGCCAATGTGTTTGGTAGATGATCTGCATGTAAGCACATGTGATATGTGTGACATGTGTCAGTCAGTGGGTACCATATGGATTTACAAGTGGGCACTGCCAAAGAACAACTCAAGCAAGACATCTGGTCACCTTGCGTGCTTTGGTTCTTTGTGATCACACTGCTCTGGTAGGTTTGTAGACTGAGTCCAAGAACAGAGACAAAAATCAGGATTTATAAGAAGGGAAGGGAAAAACAAACTGCAGACAGTCTGGGAACAGTGAATCTTGCTTACACATTTGCAGGGTAAACTGCTAGCCAGCTACTAGCAAAAAGGTCTGGGCATTCTGCCCTTAAGTACGCTACAGAGGCCAGGCACAGTGGCTCACGCCTGGAATCCCAGCACTATGGGAGGCCAAGGACGGTGGATCACAAGGTCAGAAGTTCAAGACCAGCCTGGCCAACATGGTGAACCCCTGTCTCTACTGAAAAAATACAAAAATTGGCCAGGCATGGCGACATGCACCTGTAATCCCAGCTACTCAGGAGGCTGAGGCAGGAGAATTGCTTGAACCTGGGAGGTGGAGGTTTCAGTGAGCCGTAAGCCAAGATTGCATCACTGCACTCCAGCCTGGACAACAGAGCAAGATTTTGTCTCAGAAAAAGTACACTGTAGAATAGCAATGAAAACAATTCCAATTGCTTACGGATTCCCCCAACAAACCTTGAGAGTTGAGCCTGCACACGCATGCCAGGCAATGTCCTTCTACCAGTGCCACCTCCTCAGACGCCTCCCTCATCACAGTCGCTGGACATGCCATTGAGCCTTTGTGAATGTGTGTGTGTGTGTGTGTGTATGTGTTGGTTTGTGCATGCCAGTGTGAGTTCCTGGGTCCTGGTATCTTTTCAGGCATGGGCGTGTATACAGTTGTTTGTTCGTAGATATATACTTGTACCTCTACCTCTAGAAAGAACAGTGGGCCAAAGTAGAGTGTACAGCACTGGTCACATAGTAGGCACTCAATCATTACTTAACTATTAATGAACTGATTAGTTGGTGGTGCAACTGTCAGTGGTTTTCAAACTTAAGCATGCATCAGAATCACCTAAAGGGCTTAGTGACGACAGAGGGTGTAGGTCCACACCCCAGACTTTCTGACTCAGCAGGTCTCTGGTGGGGCCCAGGAATTTGCACTTCTAACAACATCCCAGTGATGCTGATGCTATGAACCACACTATGAGGAGCACTGAGCTAAGGGAAGAACTGATTGAATAATTGGTTGGTGAGTGGCAGAGGCGTTCCTGCGCAAGGCAACAAGTTCCCTGAGGCGAGGGTGGGAGTGGGTGGCAAAGGGCGAGGCATACGGAGCACTGGCCCCTAGATCCCTGGCCTCTGAGGTCCTCTGGAGGGCCACAGCTTCCTCTGTCTTCTGAGAGGCACCTCTGACTCTTCTGCTGGGCCTCACACAGACAGACACACTGCCAAGGGGTGGGGATGGTGAAGACACAAGCCAGGTCCTCTGCCACTAGGCCAGCACCCAGGACCAGGTAAACCATTGAGCAGGCAAGGCTAGAACCAGCCCACAGAGTTCCCTGTTCACCCCAGGGACCTGACCCAGCCAACCTACGAAGCCTGGGCTAGAACTGCCCCCACCACACCCACCAGGCAGGGGCCTGTGCCCTGAGACCAAATGAGATGGAAACACAGAAAAGGACTGGGGATGGCAGAAGGCAGTCATAGCACCATTTATTGTCCAAAGAAAGTACACACACCTGAGAGCCTCTCTCCAGACAGGGAAAAATGAGAAACAAATGACAACAAAACAGATTCTTTGGAACCAAGAGGGGGAGGGGAATGGAGAGGGGAATTTCTCCCATCCCTCATATTTCATGCGGAAGCCTAGAACTGGCTTCCAGCCCTAGCCCCTCAGTGGGCAGACTGGGGTCAGCAGCTTCACAGAGAAGCAGAGGTGGGCAGGAGAGGCCCAAAGCCCAGCTCCGGAGGCCCCCGAGGCCCTCTTCTTCCCCTAGGCTGAGGGGCAGGGAGAACTGTGCCCACCATGCCCTGACTCCCAGTGGCATTCTGGACACGCCACTGCCCACTCTGGGCACCAACCTCCTTAAGGGAGGGAGACCAGCCTGGATGGTGGGGAACCCTCCAGAAGCCCACAAAACCGCAAATGGCCCAGGGGAGCAGGCAGGATTTCTGGAGTGGGGCGTCCAAGAGCAAAGGGAGGCATTGGGTTCTGTTTGCTTTACAAAAAAAATAGTAAAAAAGTGTTTAAAGAAAATTGAAATTGAGAAGTATAAAAACAGTTAAAATGGCTCCAACCCACAAGGGAAAACGAACCACTCAATAAATACACAGCCAGTGAGAGAATGCGGCAGGGGAGGGCCCTATGCCCTAGTGCTGGCGGTAGCAGTAAACACCGTACAAGCGGCTCTGTGGGTCAGGGAAGCCAAAGCTTCGGACCCCAGGCTCCGGGGGCCCACAGTTGGGATGCGGGTGAACCACAGGGTAGCGGACGCTGCCATCTGCCAGCCAGCCAGCGTCGCAGCGGTCCAGGCCATGGAACTTCCAGGCGGCAAAGAGCTGTCCCACCTTGGCGATTGTGGCATCATCTTCCTGGCAGGCCTCCCTTGCCTCTGTCAGTGTCAGCTTCTCAGGGTGCTCCAGGTAGTACACCCGCCCTGGGGGAAAAGGGGCATGAGTGCCGGACAGCACAGGGGGCAGCCAGAGAGCACAGCGGGGCCTGCAGAGATGCCAGCCCCAAAGACCCATCTGAGCCCAGGGAGCTACCATACTGCAGGCATCTGCAGAGAACACTTCCTAATCTTCACCCTCTCCCGGAAAGCTCCGTCCCACCTGCCATAGAACCTGGGTCCCTCCAGTCATGTCTGCACTCCCCCCACCACCCTTCCCTATTTGCACCCCGGGTGGACACCCCACCTAGGCTGGACCAATCAGCGTTTCTTACCCATTCGGTCATTTACTGAACACCTACTATGTGTCAGATACTTTTCCAAGGGCTTGGCATTTGACACTGAACCAGTTTCGGTTTTTACTTGCTCATCTTCCTGTGAAATGAGCTGCTTTGTGAAGACAGGCTGTGTTTTATTTGTCTGTGATTCCCCGGAGTCTAGTCTAGGCTCCAGCATATGGTACGCACTCAGTAAATATTTGATGAATGAAGACACCAATGATCGGCATAAAGCAGCAGCAGCAGCAAAACACTCGAAACTCAACCAGACGCTGCTTCAAGGGTGGCTGGTGCTCTTGGCCTCCAGGTGGCAGTGCCAGCAGAGCCAGCAGAGGGGGCCAGAGCTCCCCAGAAGCTGCCCTCCCACAGGTCCCAGATGGCCACCAAACCCGCAGGCCTGGGCTTGGCCATTCCACTCACCCTTGAGGGCAGTGGCGAAGCAGAATACATCATAGCGGTGCAGGCGGCGGTGGCGGGGGCCGTAGCTTCGCACACCAGGTGCCAAGCCCGGGCCACCGCACGGCCGCCGGGGCAGCATGATGGGGTACTGCACCGTGGCGTCCTGCAGCCAGCCCGCGTTGCACCAGTCCAGGCCCTCCTCCCAGGCCCGGAAGAGCTGCTCAAAGGAGGCAACCACCGCGCCCTGCTCAGCACAGACCTGCTGGCCCTCATGGAAGTTGAGCTGATAGCGCCCGTTGGGGGACTGGTAAGGAAAGACCACACCTGTTGGGGGAGGAAAGAGGAGCTTAGGGGGTGGCCAGGGGCCCAGCTGGCTGGACACCCCACTCTCCTCCCACCTTCACTGGGACATGTGCTCCCTGCAACACACACACACACACATACATTGTCCCTCGGAAAAACTCAGCTAACCTCTGACCTCCTGTCCGTTGCTGCCTCTCTCCTGGGACTCAGCTCATTCACAGCAGTACTCAGAAGACATCCATGAGTTAAGGTAATTAATTAGTCAATTAATGATCCCAACAATACAAGGGAAACGATACCTAATACACAAGGCTGTTGCCAGACCCCCAGTGAGGCTGTGCCATCTTCTCCAGACAAGCCCGGACTTTGGGCTCTAGGGGCCAGGTTTGACTCCCAGCTCCCCACTCATTAGCTGGGACATGATAGTGTATGTTATTATTAGCGTGGAAATTTCCTAGGAAAATGCAAGGAACTTTCCACGTGTGGCAGATGATTTTCAGGAGAAGGAGAGGCCCTAGAGGGCATGGGGAGAGGGGTGGGGAAGGGCCTTTCCATTAAGAAGGCTCAAAGGCAGGGAGGTCCTGGGGCAGGCAGTTTCTCTCCTTGTGGCCAGGGTCTGATGGGGGCCACAGGCTTCCCTCAAAAGATATGTTCATGTTTGAAATTTTATTCTAATAAAAAGTTTTTAAATTTCTGAGATGCAGTCTCTACCAAGTCAATGAAACCTGAAGGAGTAGAGGTGACCCTAGGAGTCTGGGAAGGACACCAGTTGACTGCTGTTGTTTACCCAGAGTCTTTGGAATCTCCTCCCTGTGGTCAAGGACCTGGGAATAGCCTGAGCCCCAAACCTCCAATCTCATCAGGGCAGGAAGCCAGGCACCTGGGCAAAGCCAGGTTGGGTGGCAGAGAAGCCCATGGGCTCTGACAATCAGCTTGCAGCCTCCACATGTGTTTGCAGGGGGACTGTTTCATGTCTGGTTCTACCCCAAATTCCTAGTCCTTGCAGCCCCAGGAATGGGGTGAGGGCTCCCTGTTTCTCTAGGCTGCCCCTGCAGACCCCAGACCAATGACTCTTGCAGGTTCTCCCCAACTCCACTGCCACCCCAAGTTCAGGAATGAGGAATGTGGCCCCTCTGAGCCACCATGTAAGCCATGTGGACACTTGTGGCAAAGACGGAGAATGCATTTTAAGGATGTGCATTTTATCCTCATTACCTCCGAGGGAGGTAAAGGAGGAAAGATTGTGATACCCCATTTTACACCTGAGAGGCCCAGGGTTCTAAGGGGGATGAGACATTTACCCAGATGTCACAGCTGGGATGGGCTGGGGCTAGTCAGGTCACCTTCCTCTATGCCCAAACTGCCCTTAACATGTGGGAGAGAGATGAGGACACACAGCCCCATCCTAGAGACAGAGAAGGTAAATACAAATTAAAGATCAAACACGGACCTCACATACAAGATCTGGCTTGCAGGGTGTGGCTGGTTTGGACAGCATTGGGTTTTGTTTTTTGTTTTTTGGGAGTTTTTTTGTTTGGTTGGTTTTGTTTTTTGTTTTTAAAAGGAGGTTTTTACATAAAAATCAGGAGACCTCACATAAAAATATAAGCTTATCTTGTCAAGCCAGAAAATCTGGCAGAGTGGGGCCTGCATTCCCGCATGGCATCATCAACTGGGCCTGAGTAGGGTGGGAGCTCCCTGGGGACAGGACAAGGGCTCAGGGGTGTGCCCAGTCCCCACCACTCCACTCCCATTATCTCACACTGGGCTGCCTCATTCACTTGTGTTACCTGCTAACCTTGCTTAAATCTCAGCTCTACCTCTAATAAGCTGTGGGGCCAGCTCTGGTTTTCCTCTCTCTGAATGGGATGTGAATGAGAGCGGGTAGAGGGGAAGAGATTCTAGAGGCTGGGTGCTTGGGTTCAGACCCCAGCTCTGTCATTTACAAGCTGTGTGACCTTAGGTAAGTTACTTGACCTCTCTGTGTCTCAGTTTCCTCACCTGTAAAATGGGGGTGATAACAGTAGCTTCCCTGTGGGTTGTTTTGAGAATTAAGTACTTTTAAATGTCTAAAGCACAGACATCTGGATGTTTTCTCTGGTCCTCTCCCCTCTGCTCTCAGGTCCCAGTGTCACCTAGTCCCCGTCAGGGTCTCACCCCGCAGCTCCAGCTCCACCAGACCGCTTTCATCCTCCAGCCCATCAATGACCTCACAGCGGTAACGCCCATAGTCCTCCAGTCGCAGATCCTGGATCTCCAGCGAGACATCATGCTCCTTCTCCTGCCGCAAGTGCACGCGGCCTTGGTAGTCCCCAAAGGAGCGGTGCCTCAGCCCGATGGCCACCAGCACATCCTTCTCTGGGGCCCCGTTCTCCGACAGCTTCCACCATTTGATGCGCACCCGCCTTGGGGAGCCCAGGGCCGGCTCGTAGTGGTAGCGGCAGGGCAGGATCACACTGGCCCCTTGGTAGGTGAAAAGGGTCTCCTCGGGTGTCTCCACCACCAGCTTCACTCCATTGAGGAGGTCTTCGGGGAGAGATAGGGTGCAGACGAGACCTGCTGCAGCACACCCGTACCCCTGCAAGGGCCACCTCACCCCCTCATCCCCGGCTCCTCCAGGCTCAGATTGCAAAAGTGGCCACCATGCTCCACCCCTCCCTGGATCCACATGCTCTGCAGTGTGACTTTGCATATCCTTCCATCAACAGATGACATTTATTCCCTCACCCCTTGAATCTGTGCTGGCCTTGCCTCTTGCTTTGACCAACTGAATGCCTTGGAAGTGACTATTCATCATGCCTGTTCTGGGCATAGGCCCCAGAGGGCCTTGCTGCTTCCACTCTATTTCTTAGGACTTTGCCAGCCACCATGAGCACATGGCCAGGCTTGCCTGCTAGAGGATGAGAGACTACACAGAACAGAGACAGAGCGCCCCAGCTGAGGCCATCCTACAGCAACCAGCCCCCGCTGACCTGCCCACCACGGGCAGGCACATCTGCGAGACCCAACTGCAAGACCTGAAGAAATGGAGCCCACTCCAAAGTGCTGACCCACAGAATCATGAGCTAAAAAAAACGGCTGTCATCTTAAACAAGTCACTAAGTTTTGGGTGGTTTGTTATGCATCAAAATCTAACCAATGGAGCAGGCAACAAGAGCTATCCCACATGAGGTACATGTCCAGGACAAGCGGCCCTGATAGGAATCCCTCAGAGCTTCCTTCCCCACCACACTGGCCAGAGGACAGCACAGCCCCAGCTTTACTCTCTGGTCCAGCTGTCCACCATAACTCTTCCCAAATACTGAGCAGCCTAGTGAGCTAAGGGCAAAACTTCTAAAGGAGACTATGCTCAGGGCTCCGAGTTACAAATACACACAGAACTCAACATGCAACAAAAGAATCAAGTTCATAGGCTAAGGCTGCCTCTTCTTTAACTGGGAGAGCCCCTATTGGGGCTGATTCATTCTCTTGGGTCTAGACTTCAAGACATGCTTGATTTTCTCAAGGTGGGGGACGGGGCCAGGCATGGTGGTTCACGCCTGTAATCCCAACACTTTGAGAGGCCAAGACAGGAGGATCGCTTCAGCCTAGGAGTTTGAGACCAGCCTGGGCAACACAGCAAGACCTGTCTCTACAAAAAAAAAAAAAAAATTTTAACTAGCTGAGTATGGTGGCATGTGCCTGTGGTCCCAGCTACTTGGGAGGCTGAGGTGGAAGTATTGCTTCAGCCCAGGGGGTCGAGGCTGCAGTGAGTCATGATCGCACCACTGCATTCCAGACTGGGTGAGACAGCAAGACTCTGTTGCTGAAAACAAAATAAAAACAATTCAATGAATTAAAAAGGTGGAGGCAAGGGGACAGCCTCATGGGTAAGCAGGAGACGGGAGGTTCCCTATAGAGGAATCATGCTGAAAAGGAGCTATACCTAAGGTGGCAGATTGCCATATGTAGAGGCCTCCAAGTGTGGCCCTCGGGTCAGTAGCATTAGCATCACCAGGAATTTGTCAGAAATGCACATTGTTGGGTCCCAGTGCATCAGAGACTCTGGGAATGGGGTCCAGCCTCCAGAGGACTCTCAGGTTCATTCAGGTTAGAGCTGTCCTGCTCTGCAGAGGCAGTAGGTACAGAGGTTTGGAGTCAGGCAATCTGGGCTTGCATCTTGGTTCCACCTTTTCCCAGCTGTGTAATCCAGGGAATTCAAGCCTCAGCTTCCTCATTTGTAGAATGGGTTAATTACAGTCCCTACAGAGGGCTGTGATAAGGTTGAATTAGGTAAGGCAGGACGCCTGGCACACAGAAAGTGTCCAATAGATATGAAGCAGGGCTATCATTTAGGGGCCACTTCCTTGGTTCTTCCCAACTCTCTTGAGTAAAGCTACCTTTGAAGCTTTAACCTGAATAAAATGAAAATGTACATCCATATGATAAAATACTATACAGCCATGTAAAATAATCTGGTAGATGGACATTCATTCGTTGACTTAGAAAATTATTTATATTCTATGAGGTGATAAGGGAGACTACAAAATCACATGTATGACATGAGCTGATTTTTGTTGGAAGAAAGTTTTCTAAATCATAAAGGAAAGCCTCGGCCAGGTGTGGTGGCTCACGCCTGTAATCCTAGCACTTTGGGAGGCCAAGGCAGGCAGATCACTTGAGGCCAGGAGTTCGAGACTAGCCTGGCCAACATGGTGAAGCCCCATCTCTACTAAAAATACAAAAATTAGCTGGGCACGGTGGTGCACGTCTGTAGCCTCACCTAACTCAGGAGGCTAAAGTGGAAGGATCTCTTGAGCCCAGGAGGCAGAGGTTGCAGTGAGCCGAGATCACACCACTGCACTCCAGCCTGGGTGACAGAGTGAGACCCTATCTCAAAAAAAAAAAAAAAAAGGAAAGGCTAGAAAGAGATACCTAAAAAGTTAGCAGTGGTTCCCCTGGGTGGGGGGATTATATATTACTTTGCTTGCATATTCAGGGACAAAAGGGAGAGAGAAAAATTAAATGTCAGCTTGGTAGTGTGGTAAAACTATGGGTAGGAAGTGTAAGTTTTTTAAATTCCACAAATCTCAATAAAGTAGTGCTTGTAGGCCCGGCACAATGGCTCACGCCTGTAATCCCAGCACTCTGGGAGGCTGAGGCGGGCAGATCACGAGGTCAGGAGATTGAGACCATCCTGGTTAACACAGTGAAACGCCATCTCTACTAAAAATAGAAAAAATTAGCTGGGCGTGGTGGTGGACGCCTGTAGTCCCAGCCACTCGGGAGGCTGAGGCAGGAGAATGGCATGAACCCAGAAGGTGCAGCTTGCAGTGAGCCAAGATCATGCCACTGCATTCCAGCCTGGGTGACAGAGCAAGACTCTGTCTCATAAATTAATTAATTAATTAATTAATTAATTAATTAACAAAGTAGTGCTTGTACAACAAAATAAATTCTGAAGGAAAAGGGTGTGGTAGGCTAAATAATGGCCTCCCAAAATACCCTAAATCCTAATCCCTAGAACTTGTGAACATTACGTGGCAAAATGGACTTTGCAGATGAGGTTAAACGAAGGATGTTGAGATGGGGAGGGTATCCTGAATTTTCCAGATGGGCCCTAATGCAAATACGCAAGTACCTGTTTAGAGGGAGGCAGAGGGAGATTTCCACATAAAAGAGGAGAAGGCCAAGTAGCCATGGAGACAGAAATTGGAGTGAGGCAGCTACAGGCAAGGAATGCCAGCAGCCACCAGAACTGAAAGAGGCAAGGCAAGAACAGATTCTTTCCAAGAGCCCCGAGGAGGCACAGTCCTATCCACACCTCAGTTTCTGCACAGTGAAACTAATGTTGGATTTCTGGTGCCTAAAGCAGTGAGAGAATACATTTCTGTTGTTTCAAGCCACCTAGTTTGTGTTAATTTGTTACAGCTGACCTAGAAGACTAATTAAAAAGGGGGAAAATTTCTCTGCAGGACAATCATCTACTCAAAGCAGAGGGAAAGGTGAGAAACACCCAGCCCTGTGCTTGC
The DNA here is from genome assembly GCF_000951035.1 of Colobus angolensis palliatus. Lineage (NCBI taxonomy): Eukaryota > Metazoa > Chordata > Mammalia > Primates > Cercopithecidae > Colobus > Colobus angolensis. Next base: position 1,806,164 of record NW_012116021.1, on the reverse strand, counting down.
AAGTTCATGTGTCATCTCTGAACCAGGCTGTGAGCTCTTCATGGCAGGTGCTGGGTACTACTGAGACCAGCAATCTGGTTCGTTCCTTCCACAAACAAGTGGAACAAGTTTCTTTTTGTTGTTGTTGTTGAGGCAGAATCTCGCTCTGTCACCCAGGCTGGAGTGCAGTGGCGTGATCTCAGCTTACTGCAACCTCCTCCTCCCAGGTTCAAGCAATTATCATGCCTCAGCCTCCCAGGTAGTTGGGATTACAGGTGCACACCACCACACCTGGCTAAGTTTTTGGGTTTTGTTTTGTTTCTGAGATAGTCTCAGTTTGTTGTTCAGGGTGAAGTGCAGTGGCGCAATCTTAGCTCACTGCAACCTCCGCCTCCTGGGTTCACGCCATTCACCTGCCTCAGCCTCCTGAGTAGCTGAGATTAAAGGCACCTGCCACCATGCCCGGCTACTTTTGTATTTTTAGTAGAGACAGGGTTTCACCAAGTTGGTCAGAATGGTCTCAATCTCATGATCCGCCCGCCTCGGCCTCCCAAAGTGCTGAGATTACAGGCATGAACCACTGCACCTGGCCAATTTTTTGTATTTTTAGTAGAGATGAGGTTTTGGTATGTTGGCCAGGCTGGCCTCGAACTCCTGACCTCAAGTGATTCGCCCACCTCAGCTTCCCAAATTGCTGGGATTATAGGCATGAGCCACCGCACCCAGCCCTCAGCTTGTCTTTTTAATAGCTGTGTGACCTGGACAATTGGATTAACTCTCTGAGCCTCAGTTTGCTCATCTACAAGAACAGATGATAACAGAATCTACTTTCAGGCTGTGAGGGCAGGCAGCATCAATTCAGCCTGGTCAGCACCTATGCTGCACTAGTGGTTAAACATGTGTATTTTCGGCAGGGCTTGTTGGCTCACGCCTGTAATCCCAGCACTTGGGAGACTGAGGCGTGTGGATCACCTGAGGTCAAGAGTTCAGGACCAGCCTGGCCAACATGGCAAAACCCCCGTCTCTACTAAAAGTACAAAAATTAGCCGGGTGTGGTGGCAGATGCCTGTAATCCCAGCTGCTCGGGAGGCTGAGGCAGAAGAATCGCTTGAACCTGGGAGGCGGAGGCTGCAGTGAGCCAAGATTGTGCCACTGCACTCCAGCCTGGATGACAAAGTGAGACTCCGTCAAAAAAAAAAAAAAAGTGTATTTTCACCCTTGCCTACATCAGGGCTTTTGTGATTATAAGAGACAACATATGCAAAATATCTAGAAGCGTGCCCAACCCATGATGGGTGCACAATAACTGCTACTTTAAAAAGTTCCCTGCCCAAGGCCACACAGCTAGTAAGAGGTAGAATTATAAGACTGAAACTCAGGCCAGGCATGGTGGCTCATGCCTGTAATCCCAGCAATTTGGGAGGTTGAGGTGGGTGGATCATCTGAGGTCAGGAGTTCAAGACCAGCCTGGACAACATGGCGAAACCCTGTCTCTACTAAAAATACAAAAATTAGCTGGGGTGGTGGCACATGCCTGTAATCCCAGTTACTTGGGAGACTGAGGCAGGAGAATCGCTTGAACCTGGGAGGCGGAGGTTGCTGTGAGCTGAGATCACGCCACTGCACTCCAGCCTCGGCAACAGAGTGAGACTCTATCTCAAAAACAAAACAAAAAAAGATTCAAACTCACATCTATTCGACCCAAAGTCCCCTTTCCACCAGGGGGACCAGGGGAGGACACATTTAAGCTGGACCCTGAACAACTGGCAAGACTTTTAGGGAAAGTAAAAAGCCTAAGTGAATTGGGCCCCATGCCTAAGGGGCTGGCAAACACAGGGAAACGAAATCACCCCTTCCTCTGTCTGCGAAGCAAGCTGGTCCACTACAAGGGCCCTGCTGGAATGTCCCTGTCCCAGCCTGGAACCCACAGATGGCAAGAGCCAGGGAGATCTAGGTCACCCAGGGGAACAAAGAGCTAGGTGGAGGATGTCGCCTACCTTTGCCATGACCGTTGCCTGGGTTCTGGTCGTTGGCACTGTTGGAGTAGTAGAAGCCATTGTAGAAGGGCAGTCCGTAGGAGACGGGCAGCAGGAGCAATGGGACCAGGAGCAGCAGGCCCATCTCCTCATGCCAGGATGACCCGGGCCAGGCTGGGGCCCCAGGGCAAACTGGGAAGGGGAGGAAAACAAGGCAATTAGAAAAGCCCAGCTTCGAGGGCCCGCATCCTCTCTACTCCAACACCATTCACTCGTTTGCTCAACAGCTCACTGTGGGACACCTGCCACCTGTGTGCCAGATGCTGTTCCCGGAGCTGAGAAGACAGCAGTGACAAGCTAGATGAGGTTCCTGCTTTCAGGGAACTGCATCCTGAAGGCAAGATGGGAGATCAGCAAAGAGACAAATTATAAGAAGGAAGTAACAGGCAGCTAAAAGACAACAGAGAAAATTAAGCAGGACGATATGACAGGCTCAATGTTTTTCAAGCCAGAGGTTTGAATTTGAAAGGTTATGAGCAGGCCGGGCATGGTGGCTCAGGCCTGTAATCCCAGCACTTTGGGAGGCTGAGGCAGGCAGATCACCTGAGGTCGGGAGTTCGAGACCAGCCTGGTCAAGAGAGAAACCCCATCTCTACTAAAAATACAAAATTAGCCGGGTGTGGTGGCACATGCCTGTAATCCCCAGCTACTTGGGAGGCTGAGGCAGGAGAATCGCTTGAACCCAGAAGGCAGAGACTGCGGTGAGCCAAGATCACGCCATTGCACTCCAGACTAGGCAACAAGAGTGAAACTCTGTCTCAAAAAAAAAA
>NW_012116021.1:1801673-1802092 GCF_000951035.1 Colobus angolensis palliatus | reverse complement strand
TTTTTGAGATAGAGTCTTGCTCTGTCGCCCAGGCTGGAGTACAGTGGTGTGATCTCGGCTCACTGCAACCTCCGCCTCCTGGGTTCCAGAGATTCTCCTGCCTCAGCCTCCCGAGTAGCTGGGACTACAGGCGCCCATCACCACAACCGGCTAACTTTTTGTATTTTTAGTAGAGACGGGGTTTCACTGCCTTAGCCAGGATAGTCTCGATCTCCTAATGCACCTGCCTTGGCCTCCCAAAGTGCTGGGATTACATGCGTGAGCCACCGCACCCAGCATGTTTTTTGTTTTTTTGAGAAAGGGTCTCACTCTGTGGCCAGAGTGGAGTGCAGTGGCGCGATCTCAGCTCACTGCAACCTCTGCCTCCCGGGTTCAAGTGATTCTCCTGCCTCAGCCTCCTGAGTAGCTGAGATTAAAGG
>NW_012116021.1:1761497-1801562 GCF_000951035.1 Colobus angolensis palliatus | reverse complement strand
AATTTTTGTATTTTTAGTAGAGACAGGGTTTCGCCATGTTGGCCAGGCTGGTCTCGAACTCCTGACCTCAGGTGATCTACCCTCCTCGGCCTCCCAAAGTGCTGGCATTATAGGCACGAGCCACTAAGCTCAACTCAAAAATAATTTTTGAACACCATGCTAGAGGTCTTGGGAGCTATTCCAGTTTGGGTGAGCACTCAAATAAAAGAGGTAGCCCACCCATGGGCTGTAGTTTGATGATTTGATTTTTTTAAATATTGCATTAAAATATTATGTCTTGATTACTAAGATTTTTAGCAAACCCCCTTCCTCCCCGGCTTAAACCTCACACTGAGGGCTACTGCCTCACTCATGTCACCCTAGCCCTGCTCACCGACCATTTACTGCACACTCTCAACAATTAAAAGATGGGGTCACTCCTTGAAGGAGCTTGGTCCAGGGAGGGGGCAGAGTCGTGGGCAGGCAGTCTCGATTGCTGTGTGGTGAGTACCAAGATGGAGGTACAGAAACACGAATGTCCAAATGAGACTGAAGGTACAGGAGTTTGCCAGGTGGAGAACTGACAGGTTTATCCAGTAGGGCACTGCCACTACAAAGGTGCAGATGCCAGCAAGAGTCCCGACCCTGGGTGTGCTGGCGGTGTACAGGGGTTCCTTCATTTGTCCCACACACCCACCAGGTCCATCGTCTGTCCTTCTCTGACATGTATTGGTCCCTGTGGGTCACTTGTCTCAGTTCCCCAGCCCTCTGGCTTCTGGTGGGATAGAGCCAATGGGAGACATTCAGAGAAGATGGCAGAGAGGGAAGAGAAGGAAGACCGGGCATTGCTTCCCAGCTCCCTTGCCACACCCAGTGCCTCTGCCACACAGTGTCTGCTGCTGCTGGTCTCTGCATCCCCAGCTTCCTTGTTGGGTCCCTTTACCCTGCTCTCTAGAAGTCATTCCTCCATTAAAGTTTCTTCTTTGGAATTATCTGGGCTGGATTCTGCTTCCTGCAAATACCCTGGCTGCCATAGGGGAGAGGAGGGAAGGGGGTCACCAGGGCCAGTGTCTGCACGCCTTGGGTGTCAGGCCCAGAAGCATATCCTATTTTTATTTTTTTTTTAAGACAGAATCTCACTCTGTCGTCCAAGCTGGAGTGCAGTGGCAAGATCCCAGCTCACTGCAACCTCCGTCTCCTGGGTTCAAGTGATTCTCGTGCCTCAGCCTCCCGAGTAGCTGGGATTACAGGTACGCACCAACATGCCCCACTAATTTTTATATTTTTTGTAGAAACGGGGTTTTGCCATGTTGGCCAGGCTGGTCTCAAACTCCTGGCCTCAAGTGATCCACCCACTTCGGCCTCCCAAAGTGCTGGGATTATAGACATGAGCCACCACACCTGGCCAGAAGCCTATCCTTTGTCCTGGGGGCCAGTGATGGCTTTAAGCAGAGAAGTCACAGGATCAGACTCACATCTTAAGATACTTCCCTGCAGGGACTGAGTGGAAGGTGGACCGGGGTGCAGCAAGACTAGAATGACAGCAGGCAGCTGCAAACATAACTATGATTATCATGTAGCAATGTGGAAGAATGCTTAGGGTGTGAGTTAAAATAGACAAAGCAGAACATACAATTGCCTCTGCTATGATTGCAACCATGTGGTCTTGTGAATGCATGTGTACAGGACCCAGAAGATCAGGAAACGCTTAAAAGAAAGAGGAAGGGAGGACAGAAGGCAGGAAAGAAGGAAGGAAGGGAAGGAGAGGGAGGAAGGAAGGAAGGAAGGAAGGAAGGAAGGAAGGAAGGAAGGAAGGAAGGAAGGAAGGAAGGAAGGAAGGCGGGCAGGCAGACAGGCAGACAGGCAAAGCATTGGCTTGTTAGAGTGATGGGATTGTGAAGTAAACATTCTTGTTTCCAGAACAGTTAGGAGCACTTGCTGGAGAGAATGGATGTAAAGAAAGTTGAGAGGCAGAATCCACCATTCTCTTAGACATCTTCACAGAAATCCCGAGGCCCAGACGTACCATCTATGCTGTGCACTGCAGCCAGGACACCAACAACTCTGAGGCCCCGCTTCTTGTCCAAGAGGAATTCATTCCCCTGTTGACACCTGTAAGGCCCCTTGGCGATAGAGAACTGGGAGGCCTAAGCACAATGGGGCAACCTGGTACAGAGTTTGGGAACTGGAAGATCGGAGTTCAAATCCCACCTCTACTACTTATTCACTGCGAGATTCTGGGCAAGTTTCCTCGGTTATGAAATGGAGATCATAAAACTCACCCTGGTATATTTCTCACCAGTGCATTCTAGTTTTCTCCTAAAGTAACAGGTATAGATGGGTGTATGGCCGCTCAGCTGAAGACGGCATTTCCAGCCTCTCTCGCAGCTGGGAGAGCTATGTGACTCAGTTCTGGTCAATGGCAGCAAGCAGAAATAACATGTGCCACATCCAGGTCTGGCAGTTAAAACAGTTACAGATGCCTTTCCCTGGTATTCTTTCCCTCAACCTTCTGGAAACCACAGTAGCCAGCTAAGAGTCAGAGATAGAAACCACAGATTGAATGGCAGAGCTGCCCATCAGCCCTGGACCTCCTCCAATTGCACTGTCCCATGAGAGAGAAACAGAGTCCTATCATATTTAAGCCACCACTTTTTGCGTCTTTTTTTTTTTTTTTTTTGAGACAAAGTCTCGCTTTGTCACCCAGGCTGGAGTGCAATGACGCAATCTCAGCTCACTGCAACCTCCGCTCCCAGATTCAAGCAATTCTCCCTGCCTCAGCCTCCTGAGTAGCTGGGATGACAGGCACCTGCCACCACGCCTGGCTAATTTTTGTAATTTTTTTAGTAGAAATGGGGTTTCGCCATGTTGGCCAAGCTGGTCTTGAACTCCTGACCTCAGGTGATCTGCCCACCTCAATCTCCCAAAGTGCTGGGATTACAGGCGTGAGCCACCATGCCTGGCCTGCATCTCTTTGTCAACATAGCTTAACCTCACTTGTCCTAACAAATACACATGCCACAGCATTACTATGATCAGCATAAAAGTATTAACAGCTGAGCACTTACTCTCTCATTTATTTTATCTTTGTTTTTGTTTTGAGGTCAAGTCTCACTCTATCACCCAGGATGGAGTGCAGTGGTGCAATCTCGGCTCACTGCAACCTCCACCTTCTGGGTTCAAACTATTCTCCTGCCTCAGTCTCCCAGGTAGCTGGGATTACAGGTGTGCGCCCCCACACCCAGCTAATTCTTTGTATTCCTAGTAGAGATGGGATTTCATCATGTTGCCCTGGCTGGTCTCGAACTCCTGGGCTTAATCGTTCTGCCCGCCTCCACCTCCCAAAGTGCTGGTATTACAGGCATGAGCCACTATACCTGGTCTCTCTCATTTAATCCTTACCACTACCCCGAGATGTGAGCTTATAAGTGTTCCCATTTTGCAGATGGAAAAATCAAGGCACAGAGAGACTAAGTCATACGCCCAAGGTCATCCAGCTAGGAAGTGGCAGAGCTAGGATTCGAACCCACTCCAGCCCCAAAGCCTGGAACCACAATGCCAAATTCAGGGAGGTGATTGTGTGGCACACACAGCCCAGTGACCCAAAGCAAACCCTTGTAAGAGTTCATTTCCTCTCCCTTTCTTCAGGCTCCACACCTGGAACCAGGAGGGAAGTAGGGCCAAGACTTGATGTTTAGCTTGATGTCCCGGGCTCCCCGCTGTCCCTGTGCAGCTAGAGTCTCCTTGAGCAGAGGGGATCCCAGCTACTGCTTATGTTTCCAGCCTCTTACAGCGGCTCGTCTAGCACAAATGCTCCCCAGTGAGAAAGGGCTTCCTAAGGGTAAACAAATGCAGCAGTTTCTGCCACTAAGTGACATCAGTAGCTCTGGGGAAAAAAAAAAAAGTGCATTTTTGCAAAATCATGCATTAAAAAATAAAGTTACAGGGAAATAAAGTCAGGACAGACTGCTCAAAACATGTAACTTTGTAATCAGAGAGCTAACAAAATAAGAACAATCTGAATTAAAAAAAAAAAAAAAACTAGCACATCTGCACCCCACTGATGCCTCCATCAGCCCCTTGCAGCTTTCACCACTGGGACAAGTGCTTCCTCCACTGACATCTGCACCCCACTGATGCCTCCATCAGCCCCTTGCAGCTTTCACCACTGGGACAAGTGCTTCCTCCTTTGAGATGTAAGTCCTCAGAGGCTTTGGTTTTGATAGAAACCAGATTTACCAAAATTAAAAGTCTGACCCAAGGTGAAGTCATCTTCTTCCATTTTTTTTTTTTTAACACAGGGATATGTTTTTGCAATTTCTTCATCATATTCCTAGTTTTATCAGTAAACTTTTAGTTATGTTAAGCAGCTAAGCCAACCATGCAAGCATTCCTCCTTCACCATAGCTATTGCATCCTTAGGTTGGGATGGTGAGTTTGGATATTGAGATTTTGGAAATGTGGGGTAGGAAGGGATGCTGTGTTATCCAAATCTATTTGGTTCCTGAGTTTGGAGCGTGAACAGCAAGAGTTAGGATTGCGGCTGGGTGTGGTGTCTCATGACTATAATCCCAGCACTTGAGGAGGCCAAAGCGGGTGGATCACCTGAAGTCAGGAGTTCAAGAACAGCCTGGCCAACATAGCGAAACCCTGTCTCTACTAAAAATACAAAAATTAGCTGGGCATGGTGGCAGGCACCTGTAATCCCAGCTACTCAGGAAGCTGAGGCAGGAGAATGGCTTTAACAGGGGAGGTGGAGGTTGCAGTGAGCTGAGATTGCGCCACTGCACTTCTAGCCTGAGTGACAGAGCAAGACTCTGTCTCAAAATAAATAAATAAACAACAACAACAAAAGAGTTAGGATGGCGAGAGACTTCTGGATGCATACTAAAGAACGGCACTTTCTGCAAGACTGTCAGTATTTATGTTAAAGAACTCACACATTGCTAAGGCTTCATATTTAATTACGAAAAATCTCCAGACATTCACGGGTTGGGAAAAATCACTTCTGAACCAATGCAATTCCATGTTAAACTGACATTGTTCTTCCCTCCATCATTCTCACCAATCATGGATGAGAACCAACTCAATTCCATGTTATACTGACATTGTTCCTCCATCATTCTCACCAATCATGGATGAGATGAGTCTCAGTTCAGAAACATGCACGGAGGCAGAACACACTGTAGCACCTTCTGCTGTCCTCTGGTGAGCTCAGCACTTGAGCCTCTGAGGCACCCCTTCCCAGCCTCAGAAACCCCAGCACACCCTCACAACCTTCAGCCTGGCACCACACTTGCTCCCTAGGTTTTAAAGGGCTTCTACATCCGGCAGCTCCCATGATCCTCCTAAGAGCTCCCCATGGTTGGCAAGGATAAATTTGTGTCTCCCCATTTAATCCACAAGTGAATAGAGCCACAGAGACATGAAGCAACTATCCAAAGATCACAGGGCCAGGAGGTGGCACAGGCAGAACTCTGTTCAATCCTTGTCAGCCAATCCCATAACAGTCTGTCATAAATTTTTATTTATTTATTTATTTATTTAAATACATATTTTTTTGAGATGAACTCTCACTCAGTCACCCAGGCTGGAGGGCAGTGGTGTGATCTCAGCTCACTGCAACCTCAGTCTCCCAGGTTCAAGTGATTCTCCTGCCTCAGCTTCCTGGGTAGCTGGGATTACAGGTGCCCACCACCACGCCCGGCTAATTTGTCTTTCTTTTTTTTTTTTTTTTTTTATTTTTAGTAGAGGTGGGGTTTCGCCATGTTGGCCAGGCTGTTCTCGAACTCCTGACCTCAAGTGATTCACATGTCTCAGCCTCCCAAAGCGCTGGGATTACAGGTGTGAGCCACTATGCCCAGCCCAATCTGTCATATTTAAAGACTGCCTTCTACTTGTCAGTGCACTTCCATGGACACGAGTCTCTGTGGGCCTCCCAGTGTCAGAATTATTATCCCCATTGTACAGACAAGGAAACTGAGGTTCCGAAATGCTAAGATGCTTGCCTAAGGTTACCCAGGCAGATAAAGGAGCTGGGACTTGGTCTCATTCATTCAACACGTATTTATCATGCATCTATCGTGTGCCAGCCGCCATTCTAGGCAAAAGAGACGTCCTCATGGAGTTTACATTCTAACAGAAGACAATAAACACAACGCGCAGGCTCTTGAGCTGCATGGTGGAGCCCACTCCCACTTTGCGGGGTGTACACAGATTTCGTTTCAGTAAATCTGTGCTTCTGTTGCTTCATTCTTTTGTTGCTTTGTTTGTGCGTTTTGTCCAGTTCTTTGTTCAAAACACCAAGAACCTGGATGACTTGTAGTCAAGACCCTCCACTGGGAACGTATGTTGACGAGCCAGCCAGGAGGTAAGCCCAAAGTTTGGGATTTATTTTTTCTCTTTTTCCCTTTTCCTCTCTGCTCCATACAAGGCAACCCTGGTTTTTTTTTTTTTTTTTTTTTTCAATCTCTCTCTCTCTCTTTTTCCCTTTCCAATTCAGGACTCTCAGTGGACAGTGCCTATGCACAGAGGCAGCTGTAGGTTTCTGGCCGGGGCCACTCTCTGGTGAAATTGAAAGGTTTCCCTGTGGAAGCGCCGGGTCACCACTGCCCAGCTGGGGTGAGGGACCTGAGTCCTTTTCCTTTTTTTCTTTTTCAATCTTTGAGTGGCCATTTCCTAGTAGGTCCTTAGTAACGGAAGCCAACTGGCCAGGGCCACTCTCTGGTGTTACCTGAAGGCCAAGGAGTGAATGGGGATAGCTGCCTGCGTGGAAGGGGGAAGGGCTCTTTTCTATCTTTTCTGGTTACAGTCCCCAATCCCTCCATGTGATGCAATTGGCAGTGGCAGCTCTTCCAGGGTGACTCACACACATTTCCAGTGACTTAAACCCTCTTTTCTTATGCTAAATTCTCCTATGGAGTTAGCCCATAAAGGCAAAAGGTAATGTCTCTTAGGTATTTTGACCTCCCTTCTCCTATTTGATCTATTCAACTGGCTGAGGACCTTTGGGACTCAGAAGCTTTAGAACACATTCTACATCTTGGACCTCCACTGAGGGGATCCCATAGCTTGATGGTCATTGCTTCAGCATCCATTTGCTTGCCCTGAACCCCATAGAAATTCTCAACCCCAATTCTATCACCCCCAGACCCTGGAACACCCTGCCACCCTTGGTACTGTTAACTCCACAGTGTTTGGGAACCTCCTTAGTCCTGCAAGGAGTGCAGGAAGATATGGCCCATCTAAAGTGGTGCAATGCTAAAAGGCGGGGATTATACCCAGGAACAAAAGGAAAGTTCACAGCAGGCCATCACCTCTGGAGGGTAAACAAACAAAAAAGAAAAAAACAACCCACAATGTGTGATATACGTAATGTGAGAGTGATGCAGGTGATAGAGAAAAGAGGAAGTAGGAGAAGGGGTACCTTTTGGACAGGGAGGGTCAGGAGGGCCCCCCCGATATACAATGAAGACACAAACCTGGAAAATCCTGGGAGAACAGGCATTCCAGGGAGAGGGAACAGCAAATGCAAAGGCCTGTGGCAGGAATGGCTCAGAGGTCAGTAAGACTAGAGCCCTAGGGACAAGAGGGAGGATGGCAGGAAATGATGTCTAAGTCATGGCCAGAGGCCCCATGATGTAGTGCCTTGGCATTTATTTGTTCTAAGAAAGAAAGACATTGAAGAGTCTCAGCAGAGGAGTGGCATGAATCTGCTTTACACTCTTTTTTTTTTTTTTTTTTTTGAGGCGGAGTCTCGCTCTGTCGCCCAGGCTGGAGTGCTGTGGCCGGATCTCAGCTCACTGCAAGCTCCGCCTCCCGGGTTCATGCCATTCTCCTGCCTCAGCCTCCCGGATAGCTGGGACTACAGGCGCCGTCACCTTGCCCGGCTAGTTTTTTTTGTAGTTTTTAGTAGAGACGGGGTTTCACCGTGTTAGCCAGGATGGTCTCGATCTCCTGACCTCGTGATCCGCCCGTCTTGACCTCCCAAAGTGCTGGGATTACAGGCTTGAGCCACCGCACCCGGCTTACGCTTTACACTCTCAAAGGATCATTCTGGATGTTTTCTGACTGCCAATGGACTGCATGTCCCCCTCCTGGCTCCTCCTTTCCAAGCTAAAAGGAACCTGGGTTATCTCCATCACTTCTGGCCTCTCTCCTGTGGGGCACCCAGCTTTGCTTGCTCTCTGGTTTATCACTTCAAGTGGAGGGTTGTGACCTGGTCAACACCTCTCTTTGCTGGATGCTAACTCAGCAGTAATGTAACCTCACATTGAGGGGGATGTCAAGAAAATTAAAAGGAATTGGCCAGGTGCAGTGGCTTACGCCTGTTATCCCAGCACTTTGGAGGCCAAGGAGGGTAGATCACCTGAGGTCAGGAGCTTGAGACCAGCCTGGCCAACATGGTGAAACCCCGTCTCTACTAAAAATACAAAAAATAGCTGGGTGTGGTGGTGGGTGCCTGGAATCCCAGCTACTCTGGAGGCTGAGGCAGGAGAATTGCTTGAACCTGGGAGGCGGAGGTTGCAGTGAGCCGACATCATGCCATTGCACTCCAGCCTGGGCGACAGAGTGAAACTGCATCTCAAAAAAAAAAAAAAGAAAAGAAAAACAAAAGGAATTTTAAGAAAAGATCAGTCGTGTGCCCAAGAACGACAGGCCAGGAGGAAGCTGGCCATTTTCCAGTCCTCTCTGAGAGACAAGCAGCACACACACCCAGGTTTCAAGTTAAACTCATTGAGTTTGGGTCTTAGCTCTGCCATCTGCTAGCTGGGTGACCCTGGGAAAGTCATTTGACCTCTCTGAACAGAAAATTTCCTCTCTCCAGAGAAGACTAAAGGGGAACTCAGGGGCTGAGGACAAGCACAGCCTTGAATGCTAAGGTCAGTGCACGGGACAGAGTCCTGGGTGGGAGTCGGGAGTGGCAATTGCCACTTGGTTGCTGCCTTGCCCCAGGTCCATCTCTGACCATCCCTGACCACTACCACTGAGGGGAGGGATGGACAACCTCCGCTCCCCTACCACGGCTATCCAGCCACCAGCTCCTCAGGACCACCACAGAGGTGCCACCAGCTGGAAGGCCCAAGACCAAGTCCAGCCCAGTCACCTTGGCAGTGAATAGCTCCCCAAATCTTCTGGAGTCCTGCCTGGGCACTCAGACCTGGGCTCGGTATTGAAGCTGGACACACTGCATCCTGCTGAGTGACTTCGGGCAAGTTCACCTCTCTGTGCCTCTATTTCCTCATCTGTAAAAAAAGGAACTTAAGGCCAGGTGCGGTGGCTCACACCTGTAATCCTAGAGCATTTTGGGAGGCTGAGGGGGTGGATCACCTGAGGTCAGGAGTTCAAGACTGGCCTGGCCAACACAGTGAAACCCCTGTCTCTACTAAAAATACAAAACTCAGCTAGGTGTGGTGGCAGATGCCTGTAATCCCAGCTACTGGTGTGGCTAAGGCAGGAGAATTGTTTGAACCCAGGAGGCGGAAGTTGGAAGTTGCAGTGAGCTGAGACCACACCACTGCACTCCAGCCTGGCTGACAGAGTAAGACTCCATCTCAAAAAAAAAAAAAAAAAAGGAACGTAATGGGCTGTGGTGACAATTATAGAAGATGTAAGATGTATGATAGCTAGTCCCTGGCATGTAGCAGGTGCTCAACAAATGAACATGGCAAAGACTTCAGGCTCTAGAAGCAGATTGGCTGCCTGCATTCAGTTCTGGCTCCACCCACTTACTAACCCTGTCATTGGACAAGTCGCTGCACCTCTCTGAGCCTCAGTTTCTTCATCTTTAAAATGGGGGTCACAAGCCAGGCACGGTGGATCACGCCTGTAATCCCTGCACTTTGGGAGGCCAAAGTGGGTGGATCACTTGAGGTCAAGAGTTCAAGACTAGACCGGGCGCGGTGGCTCACGCCTGTAATCCCAGCTCTCAGGGAGGCAGAGGCGGGAGGATAGCTTGAGCCCAGGAGTTCGAGACCCGCTGAGGAAGCTGCCGGGCGCGGTGGCTCACGCCTGTAATCCCAGCTCTCAGGGAGGCAGAGGCGGGAGGATAGCTTGAGCCCAGGAGTTCGAGACCTGCCTGGGTAATACAGCGAGACCCCGTTCTCCACAAAAAGGAAAAAAAAAAAGACAAAAAAAAAAGAGTTCAAGACTAGCCTGGCCAACACGTGAAACCCCATCTCTACTAAAAATACAAAAATTAGCCGAGTGTGGTGGTGGGCGCTTGTAGTCCCAGCTACTCGGGAGGCTGAGGCAGGAGAATCGCTTGAACCCAGGAGGCAGAGGTTGCAGTGAGTCGAGATTGAGCCATTGCACTCCAGCCTGGGCAACAAGAGCAAAACTCCATCTCAAAAAAAAGCGGGGAGGGGTCACGACAATACCAACCAGAAAACACTTTCGTGAAGATTAAGGGAGAGAATAGCAGCAGAGCACTGAAAATACTGCTTCTTGCTTGGGGATAGGAGCAAGCACTGGGAAAATATGACCTATTACTACACTTGTGAGCAGTTCATACAGTGAAGTCTTACACCATCTCAGTGGCTCTTTCTCCTCTCTCACTGCCTATGAGACAAAGTGGTCACCACTGCCTCCTCTTCACAGTTGAGGAAACTGAGGCCAAGAGTGTGAAGGTCAGTGAACTACCCAAGGCGTTATCTTTGTCAAATATCTCGAACTTAGAGAAAATTCAGTTTTCCTGATGGCCAGCCCGTTGCTTTTCCCAGGCGCCTCTAGCCTAGGGACCCCTCCACCAAGAACAATAAGCCCGGACTTGGGGGGAGGGTGGGTGGCACCTCCTCGCCAGAGGCATGTCCGCACTGGGCCGTCCGTGAGTACAAGTCCCCAAGGTACCAGAAGGGGGCAGCATCGCCCGCAAGGTCTCCACGAGCGCTGCTCCCAGTGAGAAATTTGACATCCTTGTCACTGTTTGCATAAGGCTTGATTCGCGCCTTTGAAACCTGCAGCCCCCAGGAGAATGAAAGCCGGAGGTGTTTCCTACCAGCATTCCCAACCCGTTGGCCCACGTGGCGTCGCAGGAGAGAAGCCAGGGCCTCTCTCAATCGCCGCCCCCTGCTGCAGGGAGCACAGGCACTCCCACGGGTCAGCGCTGGACACCGAGGTCGGAATAGGTTCACAGGCTGCCTGTGGCCACCCAGCGAGCTGGTGGCAGAACTGGGTCCAAGTGCCGTGCTGTTTCCATCCTGGCTGCGCACGAGCCTACGTTCCTCCCTGAGGGTCGCCATCTCCCACCCAGGGCTCTGCCCTCCACCCTCCCTACCCTTCTGGCCTCGCTGTCCCTGGGGCAGGAACCCCAGTGAGCGAGGTCTGGAACCCATAGGCATCCGCTGCGTTTGCCCCAGGGCGCCCAGAGCCGGCCAGCCGCGGTCCAGAGACTCAGGTCCACCAGCCTCCTCGCAGGTTGCCCCCAGTCCCTCCCAGGGCTCCCGGGGCCCCTGGAGCATCCAACAGATACCCAGGGGCAGGGCCTGGGGCGCCGCGGACGGCGCTGGAGGCAGCCGACCCTGGACAGACGACAGGGGAGAGAGCCAAGCGGCCCCTGACAGGAAGGGGGCTGGAAGCGGACGGTGGTCTCGGAGGCCAGGGGGTCCGCTCGGGCTCTGCTCCCTCACGGTGGGCACGAGGGTCCGGCGTGAGTCTGCCCGCGCCCGCGCGCGGCTCCCTCCCAACCTGTGCCCCGGGCGCCCCTCGCCCGCGATCACAGCCCATCTCAGCCCGGGCCTCCGCAGTGCCCGGCCCACGCCTCCTGCCCCTTCCCCCGACCTTGCCCGGGAGGTGTGGGAACCCGCAGGGCACCCAAAGCGGGGAGAGAGGAACCCGGCCCGCACGCAGCCCCAGAAGCTCAGCGACCCCTGAGCCACGTACCGTCCCCAGGCAGCTCCTCTACTGCTAGAGGGGGGGCCGCGAGCTGCCCCGGTCCAAGGCGGCAGTCGGATTTCGGGGAACTTAAAAGGCTAGAAAGGAAGCGGCAGCAGAAAAACCCCCCGCGCTCCCGCCAGACCAGCCCCTTAAAGGAACACGCGCACCTTTCCCTCCCAAGGGCTGGGCCCGAGGGGAGGAGTTACTGCAGACTTGAGCGGTCTCCAGACTTGCTGGGAACCACTGCAAAGGGAGTGTGCAAGAATTGAGGCCCTCACGTCTTGGGAAAGGAGAGTAGGGGTGGAATAGGAGAGTCTGGGGAGGGGGGATCCCCTGAGAAAGCCTGGTATACCAAAAACAGTGGGAATAAGCAGGGGAAGCCCCTGTCCAGCATTCTGCTAGGGGTTAATGCTGCTCCCCACCTTTGGTTGTGGAAGGGGTGAGACTTCTGTATTACTTTCTTTACCCCATAGAAAGCAAGGGGGTGAGGCCGGGTGCAGTGAATGACTCATGCCTGTAACCCCAGCACTTTGGGAGGCGGAGGCCAGTGGATCACCTGAGGTCAGGAGTTCAAGACCAGCCTGGGCAACATGGTGAAACCCCATCTCTACTAAAAATACAAAATTAGCTGGGCGTGGTGGAGTATGCCTGTAATCCCAGCTACTTGGGAGGCTTAGGCAGGAGAATTGCTTGAACCCAGGAGGCAGAGGTTGCAGTAAGCCAAGTTCATGCCATTGTGCTCCAGCCTGGGCAACAAGAGTTAAACTCTGTCTCAAAAAAAAAAAAAAAAAAAAGCAAGGGGGTGCTGACATCCTCCTGCCCCTGAGTTTGGCCATCATGAAACGCTGGCCAAATTCCTAACTCACTGTCAGGCACATAGCAGGTGCTATCCCCAGGACATGGGGCTTGAATGAGTGGCCCCGGCTGGGAGGGGAGACACAGGGTGGGATGCCTCTGCAGCCTACAGGGGCAGTCAGGCTTCTGAGTGGTCCTCCAACAGAGGTGGACCTCCCTTCGGAATCCTGCTAATCAGCACAGCCATCCAGGCAGCCACTCAGGATGCCTCTGTTTGGACAGGGTGTTTTCTTTCCTGTCCAGACCAATGGGGGCCCTGGCCTGGACAGCCCGATGTTTCCTCAGCAGAAAAGACTGAGGTCCTTCAGCTTTGGCTGGGGGAAGGGTCGAAGGGTTACAGGGTCACAGAGCCCAGAGCCCCTTCCTAAACACAGCTCAAGTTGGCCCATGAGTGTGTGTGTGTGTGTGTGTGTGTGTGTGTGTGTGTGCGTGCGCACACGCATATGTGTGTGTTACACATAGCCAGGGGCAAATTGGAGCACAAAGAACTGTGATCAACAGGTAAACAGCACCTAAAAGGAATGCCAGACTTGATAGGCAAAGGGGAGCCAAGTTAGGTTTCTCTGCAGGTTCCCGACAGGGGAGAGGATGGATAGCAGGGAGAGCATATTTTGTTACAGTAAGTCGAGTTGAACATGCCAGCCAGGGGTAGGGATAGCCAGCAGGTGGAATCTGAACACTCACCCTCTGCCTTGCAGTGGGGCAGAAAAAAAGTCAATGTGTAGGGGTGATGGTAAAAGCTGGGCAAATGGAAGACACTGCTGAGGGAGAGAAGACAAGAAAGGAAGGAGGGGGTCAGGAGTGAGGGAACTCTGCTCCAGGGTCCCAGGAGGGGGACTTTTAGAAGGCTGTGGCCAACCCATCCCAGAGCAGCGATGCTTCTCCCACTGTCTGCTCATCCCGGGGGGAGGCTGGAATAGGGGTTCAGGGCAGGAAACTCCTCCGGGAGTCCTGAGGCTCGAAAGCACCCAGAAAGACTTGGCCCTAAACCCAATCCACACCATTCCACAGAAGAGAGCTCTGAAACAGGAAGCAGTAGGCCAAGGGAACCCCAGGGGAAGGGAATCCCCCATCCTCAGTTCCTATGAAGACCACTGCCTGGGCCTTTTATTCAGACCCTGCTAGGCCCAGGAGTCCAGCAAAGGCAGGTCTCAGAAAGGAACCACTTCCAGATGCATTTCCCTGATGTGGTTCCAGCAAAGCCACGCCCTCCCTTTGGCAGCCCTGCGGGCCTCACCTCCTGCTGCTCAGAGGCACCCCCTGCCTGCAGAGCACAGCTTGGATCCCAAAGTTGGGAAAAGTTCACCTTAATGAAGAGGGTGGTTTTTCCTACAGCCCTTCCCAAGCTAGCCAAGCCTCTGCCTGCAAGTCACCCTCCCAGATCGCCAAGACACTGGCCTGCAAGGCCCGCCCCCACTTCTTGATGACCCCACACAGGGGAGGGCAGCGAGGGTATCCCTGGAGCACACACACCAGTGGCCTACCAGGAAGCAGTGTGTTCAGGCAGGAGGCCTCATGCCCACTTGGCAGAGCCCTGGTCCCCTCCTCTAGTCCCACGCTGCACCCACCCCAGGAACTCCAGTTCTGAAGGCGCCCAGGTTCACTGGTCTAATAGTTCCTCCAGCCCACCACTCCAGTTGCAGAGAGAATGGAAACTGCTGAAGGGGAAAACCAGCTGCCCCAGGAAGGAAGGGAGCAAAAGCATTCAGGAGACAGCGTCTGCCAGGCGCTTGCTGGGCCCCTGACCAGGCAGCAGCTGTGGGGCCCAGGGCCAAATGGGCATGGAGATAGAAAGCAGAGGGAAGAGGGGAAGTCAGGCTTTGAAGACCAGGAAGTCCTGACTCCCTCCGCCTGCTATGAAGCTATGTGTAGTCAGGCAGGTGACATAAAGAAAGATGGGGCCGGGTACGGTGGCTCATGCCTGTAACCCCAGCACTTAGGGAGGCTGAGGCAGGTGGATCACGAGGTCGAGTGATTGAGACCATCCTGGCCAACATGGTGAAACCCCATCTCTACTAAAAATACAAAAATTAGCTGGGCATGGTGGTATGCACCTATAGTCCCAGCTACTTGGGAGGCTGAGGCAGGAGAAACGCTTGAACCGGGAGGCAGAGGTTGCAGTGAGCCAAGATCACATTATTGCACTCCAGCTTGGCAACAGAGCAAGACTGTCTCAAAAGAAAAAAGAAAAAAAAAAGCAAGCAAGCAAGCAAGCAAGCTGGGGCTCAGAGAGGACCATAGGTGGGGGATGGGGAAACCAGTGCAATTTAAATCCCATTCCCATGAAACAATAAGGAACCACACCAAGAGTTCCCGTGAAGAAGATAAATATATTTTGGAAGCTGCCTGTGTCCTCTGGGGTGAAAAGCCAGCACAGAGGGCCCCAAACACCCACCCTGCCAACCCATGCCCTCCTCTGACCTCACTCCCTTATCTCCCCATAGACCCACCCCACCCCCTTCTGTCTCACTGGGCTTCAGGACAAGGGGCAAGAGAGGTATCCAGGGAGACAAGGGGAAGTGTCTTGGTGACAGGGGGCAACAGAAGTTGTGGCCACATGGTACCCCAGGGCCGACGCAGGGCTGATGGGCAAGAGGCTGTTATCTCCAGCCTGGTGCTTCCAGGCCTTTCTTGAGGACACCACGGGAATGCGGTGTGTGAGAGAGGGGCTAGGAGAGACAGAGACACACACGCCTGGGATCGGGGGTCTGGACAGGGGCAGGGAAACCACACGCCCTACTTTGCCCTTTCCTGTCCATCCCAGACCTACTCAGATCTCTCAGTGCCTAAGAAAACAGGACAGTGAGGGCTGGGGGTTAGGGGATGGGGCTTAGGGGTTGGGGCAGGGCCTGTGAGAGGTGGAGGGTGAAGAAGAGGGAGGGAGGGGTGACTGTGTGATGGTGACTGTGTGATGGTGCTGCCTCTGAACACCCTCCCCTTCCCCAGTCCCCAGTCCCATGGTGATTTAAAGGGGCTGAGAAGCCAGGAGGTGGTGGGCTCATGGAAAGCAGGAGGACCTGGGGATGGCAAGTGGCCACTAACAGCCCAGCAGCTCCAGGCGGAGGGCGATGCGGTTGTGCCAGGCTACAGGCAGGACACGCACATAGCGAGCCAGGATGGGCGTCTCAAACAAGTTCTTCTTGTGGGAATGGTTGTCCCGGTTGCCAGGGAAGATCTAGAGGCAGAGCAGGTGTCAGGAGGACCCCAAGCCAGCCCCCCTCCCCTCAGAGCCCCAGGCCAGACTCCCAGGGAAGGAATGAAGGAATGGCAAAGGGTGGGCAGCTGGACAGACACCCACCTTGCTGCTGCCAGTCCTGGGGTCCTGGTACTCAGCCCAGTTCACACTGTCATTACTGTAGGCCACCTTGTAGGATGCCACAAACTGGACGGAGCCAAAGTTACGGGCCCCCTGGGTGATGATGCCTGTCACCTCCTTCGGGGAGCCCAGGTCCACCTACAGAAGAAATCAAGCACACTTTCTCTGCTGGGACCATCTCCAGTAAGGTGAAAAGAGGCAGACACACTGAGGCATGAATTCTAGTTTTGAAAAAAAACTACTTGGTTGAGCCTCAGTTTCCTTGGCTATAAAATGGGCAGAAGGCCGGATGTGGTGTCTCACGCCTATAATCCCAACACCTTGGGAGACCGAGGCGGGTGGATCACCTGAGGTCAGGATTTTGAGACCAGCCTGGCCCACATGGTGAAACCCTGTCTCTACTAAAAATACAAAAAATTAGCTGGGCCTGATGGCGGGTGCCTGTAATCCCAGCTACTAGGGAGGCCGAGTCAGAAGAACCACTTGAACCCAGGAGGCAGAGGTTGCAGTGAGCCAAGATGGCGCCACTGCACTCCAGCCTGGCTCTGTCTCAGGAAAAAAAAAAAAAAAAAAAAAGCCTTGGGGGGGCATAAATAATACCACCTACTTGGCCACACATGGTGTTCGGTACCTCACTGCTGTAAGGCTCAGAGTCTGGGCCCTGGCCAACTCAACACCAACCACCCCTGCCTGAGACCTGCACTATGCTATGATGGGAAGAAGGACAGGAGAGGCCACAGCCTGGAGGGACATGAACTGCTCTAGAGGCTCCCTGCAGTGCTGCCCACAGTCGATACTGGTCCTGAGGGTGTCCACAGGCAGGCAGCTCCTCACAGAACCCAGTTCCACAGTGTGCTCCATGGGGCCCTGAGACAGACCTCCTGTCCCCAGTCCCTGACCTCCCTGGAGAACCTGCCGGCTGCGCCTGGACACACAGTTCCCCAACATCCAGGTGTAAACCCAACTCACTGCCAGCCAGCAGGTGGGTACTAGGCAGATTGTCGTCCTGCCAGCTCTCAGCTTCCTCATCTATAAAACAAGCTCTGGCTTTCCATGACTCTCTTTTGTTTCCCAGTTTCAATGACAGACAAGGGCTGTCACATGGTGGCTTCTTAGACACTGAGTCAGAGAATATGTATGCTGTGCTCAGGGGAGAGGTCCCAAGATGCCTGGGTCATGTCTTCCTCTTCCGCTTCTGCCCTGCTGTCCACAGGCTGAGCCTTGTCAACCCTGTGGCAGCCCATGGAGCAGTTCTCCTCCTGTGTATAAACACACACACACACACACACACACACACACACATCCTTTTCCACCTTAGTGGAAGCAGAATCAGGAGAAGGGAGTACAGGTGTGAAGAAGAAAGAAAAGCCAAAGAAAAATAAGGCTTTTCCAGAACTCTCTTGGGGAGCAGAAGCCTGGGCTGGGGAGAGGTCAAAGATCTGGCAGTCCCACCTCATCCCGCCCAACCCCAGCCCTGCATCCCAAGAAGGGGCTGGCCCACCTGCAGCCACTGATCGTTACTGTAGCTCCCCGCAACCCAGGCGTTGAAGTTGCCTTGCTTGTCCAGCCGTGCGTAGGAGGGGTTCCAGCTGAAGAGATGCAAGCCCCAGGTCTTGTAGCTGCTGGAGGCCGTGATCTGCTTGTCAGGGATGCTGTTATTCTTCAGGCCCAGGGGATTGAAGCATCCTGCCAGCAAGGTGGGCTGTCATCTGGATCTGGGATCCACAGCTCCCAGGGGCGGGAGCACAAGGCGATGAAGCAGAAAGAACTCTGTGGATCCTGACCAGCCCCTGGCATGCTCTTCAGCAACAGAAAGCAGCTCCATCCACCTTGCAGGGCCAACTGTGCGACCCTCTCACTGCCAGCCCCACCAGTTCCTCACCACAACCAGCCGGGCTCAGCTCCTCACAGATCACCCAAGACCTCCCACTCACCACCCTTCTCCCTCTGTACCAGGGAAGCCCCTGCTCCACCACCTCCTGCCCTCCTTCAACGCCTGACTCTGGAGACACCTCCTCCAAGAAGCCTGCTCTACTTCACTTGGGCAGGATTTCTTCCTCTTCTGGACTCACAGCACTGCCCCCATCGCCTCGGCCTCCCATCCGTCCCATGGCACAGCCACTATCTACTTTAATAACAACCAGCTCATTTATTCAATGCTTACTTCAGTCATATTTTTCTGCCACCAAAAAAAAAAGAAAAAAAAACACTAAATGAAGTAGAAATTAGTAAGCCCATTCTACAGATGAGAAAACTGAAAGACATTAAGCATCGTGCCCAAGTCACATACAAACTCTTAACGTCACACTATGGCATCACCTCCACCATCCACACATCCCAGCTAGATGATGAAGGCCTGCCTGGTGGCGACCCAGTGATGAACAGGACAACACCCCTGCCCTCCAGCAGCTGGCAGTTAGAGAAATCAGACAACTCCTGGGGCTCAGGAACATCTCTATTTCCATTCTCCAGAAGCCCCTCTGACTTGGTGTCTCCCAGAGGGCCTTCGCACACTCAGATGTTCTGGGCATGCTGTCACACAGGCCTGTGAGGGCTGGCCCGGGAAGCTGCCCTTTGTTTCACTCAGCCCTGCCTCAAACACTCAGGAATGTGCTGGGCTGTCTTGCATTCGTATCTGCACATGGCACATGGAGAGAACAGTTGGGGATGGGCAGGAGATACAACTCCCAAGAGGATGATGGGGGTGTCTCCTCACTCCACAAGTGTCTATCCCTCTGGGGAGTTGAGGGAGGCAGGAGTGGACGGTGGGACTGGAGAGCCCCCTGCAATCTGGGAGCCAACTAAGTTATATCACTGCCCTCCAGACACCTGCACCCTCACCACTCAAGACGTTTGCCTCCAGGGTGTGTTGACGATGCCTGCCGATGGGACCATCGCCTCCTGATGGCGGTGCACCAGGGAACCACCACCTTCCCCCTCAAAGAGAGGCTACTGGGCTGGGAACTGGTTGTCCCTTGGTCCCAGAAGAGGAGAGGCCTGAGGCAGGCTAAAACCTGGGCAGCTTTGCAGAGGACACCAATTCTGCACAATGTGCTCAATGCAGACCTCTCTACAGATCATCTGCTTCTAGCGGTTCATACCCTCCTCACTCAGCCTCCCCAGGAAGTCAGACAGCCTTCCTGGTAAAATACAGTTGGAAGGGGCACCAGGGAAGGGGCAGAACTGTCAGCTCCATCACTCTAGGAAGTCCCTTCCTCTCTCTGGGTCTCAGTCTCCCCATCTATAAAATAAGATACTAGGGGAGTAATTCTCCCAGATCACCTGGGGATCTTGTTAAAAAAAGATTCTGTTTCAGCAAGTGTAGGCTGGGGCTTTTAGTCTGTATTTCTTTTTTTTTTTTTTTTTTTTTTGAGACACAGTCTGGCTCTGTCACCCAGGCTGGAGTGCAGTGGCATGATCTCAGCTCACTACAACCTCTGCCTCCTGACTGGGTTCAGGCAATTATCCTGCCTCAGCCTCCCTAGTAGCTGGAATTACAGGTGCCCGCCATCATGCCCGGCTAATTTTTGTATTTTTTTAGTAGAGACAGGGTTTTGCCATGTTGGCCAGGCTAGTCTTGATCGCCTGACCTCAGATGATCCACTCCCCTCGGCCTCCCAAAGTGCTGGGATTATAGGTGTCAGCCACCGCACTCAGCCTCAGTCTGCATATCTAAGAAGCTCCTAGGTGATGACACTGTGGGTCCCTGGGGCTCTTCACCTACCAAGCTGCCCCTCAGTCTCTAGGATCCAGCTACACTGGCCTTCCTTCCATCCTTCAACATGCCCCAGGGCCTTTGCACTTACCAGTTCCTTGCCTGCAGTGCTCTTTTTAAGTTTTTCATGTGGCTGGCTCTCCATCATTCAGGCCTCCAGTCAAAGGCCTTCCCAACAGAGCAGTCCTTGTCTTGCTCTCTCCCCTCACCCCAAGTCATGATCATCTCATCACCCTCTAGCTTTTCTTCAGAGCTGTTACTGCTCTCTGTCATCTGTTCCTTGCCTCAAGTCTGCCTCCCTTGCTACAATGCAAATTCCGTGAGGTCAGGCAATCATTCCCTAGAGCCAAGTACCCAGGAGGGGCTTAATCAATATCTTAATAAACATCAATTGAATTAAATAATTAATTCACCAAAGGCACCATGCCTGCAAAGAGGAATCCCTTGTGGAATCCCAGGTACCCCCAGACCTCAGCCCCACTCACACACATGCACACATGCACCAACACTCTCCCGCTGACTGGAAGGCCTATAGGGAAAGGAGTGGTCCAGACCCTGAAGGAAGCAGACAGGGTACCTGGGCTTCCTTAGTTTGCAAGGCTCACCCTCTCTTGGCCCTGAGCAGGGGCCAGCCACGCCTGGATCCAAGCAACTTTAATGGCTAAAGGCTTCAAGCCAAAACAGCAAGTGGCAGGGACTCCAGGGAGAGGTGCACAGACCTGGCTCTGTCCTTTCCCAGTAGGCTACATTTCCTTCTAGCAGAAGGCAGTCTTATACTCCCCACTGAAACAATAAGGCTCAAAAGGCCCCCTGGTGGAGGAAGCATACCTACACAAGTTCACACTAAAAACACTAAATCCAGCCAGGCACTGAACTCAGCTCTGAGGGGTATTTGGGTGGTGCCTGAAATGAGACAACAGGGAGAAGTGTCACAGAGGGGAAAAGGGGGGGCGCAGGAGGGCAGGTCTGGGTAAGCTAAAAATGCCAGTGGGTAAGATAAGAACCTCCACTCTGCAGCTCTGCTTAGCGAGTCTTACAGTTCCACTGACGGCCAGCAGGTGGCACTGTGGCTGCAAAGAGAGAGAAATACCCAGCCCTCAAAAAGGAAAGCTGAGTTGAGCTGCGCTGAGGCAATCAATGTCTGTCAGCCCAAACCCTGCACCCTAACCTCACCAAGGCTGTCTCCTGGGTCTGCAGAAAGCTGTCCCTTTCTGGTCCCCCCCAACTCTCCATCTGGGGAATTTCTTTGGAAACCTCTTTGGAAATCTCTGGAAAAGGCAGCAGGAAGCACCAACTCCAAGCCTCATGGTCCAAGAAGCCCCTGTGTTTCTCTGGGGTGCAGACTCTAAGAGTTTGGCAAGGAAAGCTCTGGATGGGTGGGGTCGGGAGCCCAGAGATCTAAACCAAGTCTTAATACCTACCAGATGTGTACCCTTAATAAATCATTCATCGGGGCCCCACGCCCCCCATTCATTCATTCACTCATTCATCAAATATTTATGGAGTCCCTATAAACCAGACACCATTCTAGGCACTGGGAATACCGAAGCAAACAAAACAGACAAATTATCTGCCCTCGTAAAGCTGACATCTGCCAAACACACCTAACGCTACATGTTCTCGAAGCTACAGGACAGGAGCCAACCAGAAGAAGTGAAAACACTTTGAAAATCGATGTCTTTTTCTCTATCAGCCAGAACGCCCTGGGTCATGGGTTGGCCGACAGCAAACACCTGGGTGGCACTGCTATGGCCAGGTGAGTCCCTAGAGTGTGTTTCCTGAGTGAAGCCTGGTCCCCGGGCCTTGTTGCTGCCCTACCCAGCTCAGTTTGGCTGAGAAAAGAGGCAGCAGGGAGGGCCACCTCCTAGGACTGGCCCACGGTGGCCCCCTACCGGCACCCCCAGCACTCACCGTCCAACTCACAGCCCAGTAGCTCAAAGCGCAGAGTACAGGCCGTGTGGCAGCTCGTGGGGTACAACCTCACATACTGAGCCTCCACAGGGGTCTCAAACAGGTTGACATGCGCCGCATTTTTGTTCCAGTTACCCGCAAACTCCTAGGAGGGAAGGGACAAGACTGGGGGAGGGGGGTCCATCTGGGCAGTCCCCCTCCCTGGGGTTACATCATCTTCCTTTTCAGACCTGGGAGGCAGAGGTGTGGCCGGAAGGGTGAAGAGGACTTGGAAGAGCCAGCAGGGGCTCACACAGCAGCCTCTCCTTTGGTCACTCTGTACCCCTCCACACAGATTCTCCTCTCACTTTCCTTAATCATCATGGAGCCTGGGCATGAACCCCTATAGTTGACACAAAGTCACCTGTAACCTACAGGGTGCCTCTTTGCAAATTAGGAAAAGGCACTCCTTTCTCAAATAGTTTATTATGACAATTTTCTGAGAGAGTTCCACAAATGTACAATGTCTGTACTGTGAATGGTGCCTGCTTAGTAATGACGTCCTTGAGCAGTGTACAACCTACACAACTGTACATGTACCCCTGAAGGCTCAGAATGAAACCCAGCTCCACCACCACTACCACCCTCAACAGGTCACTGTACCATTTTGGGTCTCACTAGTCTCATCTCTAAAGTGGGACTATTGCTTGTAAACCACAGAACATGCACACAGTCTGGGTTTCCCAATTTCTAGAAGCCAAGATGCACCCTAAGACCCATGTCATGGCCAATCACCCAGGGTTCTCTGGACTCACTGGGGGTCCTCAGTCAATGCTAGAACCTTAGGGGGTATGGACCACAGCCCCTCTTTCAGGCCCCAACAAGACCTACCTTGTGTTTTTCATTAACATCATGGATGAAATTGAATTCATGTCCATTAAGGCTGTAGGCCACCTTGAAGGCCTTCAGGTACTCATAACTAGCCAAGCGGCTGGCACCCTGCGTCACCACACCTGTTACCCACATCCTCCGCAGCAGGTTCACCTGGACACAGGGAAGGGGAGATGGCACCCTTATCTCCTGGGTTCTTTCCACTCAAGATCCAAGCAGACCCATCCCTTCACTCTCCGCACTAGGTGGGGGAACAACCCAACAACAGCAGTAAAGAAGGGGCAACTGAGCACACCACCCGCACAAAGTGCCTGCTTCTTCTGCCCCAGCCTCTAGGGGCCTCATCGAGTACCCACAGCCCTCCACAGCCTGGAGCCCGCTCCCCCTTCACCCTGACCCCATACCAGGTTCCCCCAGGGATGCCATCCACTTACAGACACTTCACCTGTGGGAACTTGCCACCTTGCCACCTGAACTCCAGTGATGAACCCTCCCATGGTAACCCCCAAATGCAGGAACATTCATCGAGCCTTCTCTCCATCGCTCTGCCCCAGGGCCATCCCCAGGCATACCTGGATCCAGGGGTTATCATCATTGCTGCTGGGTGTCCAGGCATTGACCATGCCTGCGCGGTTCAGGCGGGCCAGCTCCGGGACCCAATGCTGCAAACCCAAGAAGGTCACACGCACAGATGAGGCAGTGATCTGTGAGTTGGCAATGTTCCCATTCTCCATGCCCAGCGGCTCGACACACTCTGAGGGGAGGGAGGTGACAGTCAGGTGGCTATCCCAGCAGGTTCCTGGGCCTAGCTGGGACCCAACGGACAAGAAAATAAGACTCAATGGCCTCTGCCTAGGCCCCAGGGCCGGGGAGAACCTCAGAGCCTCTCTCAGAACAAAGACCACAAAGGGACAACGAAGGCAGTGCCCAGGACAAGCTGCCAAGAAAAGGTATGTGGCTGGGAGTGGTGAGGACAAGGGGGTTGAGCAGAGTCATGGGAGGCCAGGACGCAGGGCTGCCAGAGGATCCCAGCCAGGGTAGCACTCTGGGGATGGCCGTGATTGGCACTCATGGAAAACAGAGTCCCCCTCCAGGCTGTGGGAGGTGGCCACGTTCATATAGGGCATCTGGCAGCAATTAGTCTGGTGCACAGAATACCAGTGTGACCCCCTCTTCCTCAGTGCCCCCCCCCCACTAGGAAGGGATGCCATCCTCAGCCAGCCCCTGGCTTCCTCAGGAGGGTGGCTTTGGGAGAAGGGTTACCTTGGTTGGCAGTGAACAGTACCAGCACTGCACACAAAGAAAGAAGCTAATCTGCCTGGAGTTTTCTAGAATCCCACTAGTAGGAGTTCTCCAGGTGGGGCACAAATGCCATTCTGCTTTCCCTCTTTGTGCCTTCCACCTGTGGGCCCTCACCTAGCCATCTGTGAACATGTCCTTGGCCGAGGCCCCATCCCCCTCACCATCACTCCAGCAGTGCGGTCCCAGGAACCCAGGACAGCTACGAGGCCCACCTACAGGCCAAGCTTCTCTCATCACCTGGGGATCCCCCAGCGTGCTCCTTGGCAGCCTTCCAGCTGCCAAGCAGAGAACCCACAGACAGACCTATTCTTCCTCCAGCATCACAGGCTCAGACGAGCTCAGTGTTAGCGCACTCTGGCTGGGAGGGGAACGTGCAAAGTGAGGCCAGAGCCCCAAGACCAGAGCTCGGCCAGTGGCTGAGATTTGACCCCAGTCTGCCTCTAGGACAATCCCTATACCCCACCATACTCACACCCTGAAGGAGTCCAATGTGCATTCTTTGGGCTCACAGGGTCCTTGTTGGCTCTAAGGAAACATACCACATAAAAGGCAAGGAAGAGCTACGAAGGTCCCTCTGAGGGCTTCCTCCGCTGTGTGGTCACCCCTGCCTTCTTCCTGGGTGCAGCCATGTCCAGCCTGGGGCGGATCTCAGGCCCAGAAGCTAGAAGTCAGGGTGGGTAATTCCAACTCAGGCATACCCACGGTTACCTCAGCTCCCAGGACACTCGTTAGTGGCCCCACCGGGCCCCACCCAGGGCTCTGATTGCCTTAGCAACCCGTCCCCCAAACCATATATACACCCTTCCACCCAGATCTCAAACACATCTGGCCTCAGGCCGGGGCCCAAGGCACAGGCCCCAGGGCCACTTGGGAGGTAAAAGGTATCCTACACACGACCTGCTCTCTCCCAGGGCTCCTGCTCCCACCCAGCTGGCTCAAGCCCCCTGCCCCCTCCTTCTGGAGGCCAGCAAACCTCAGAGCCCATCCTCACATCTCCCTGAAGGAGGGCAAGATGTCCCCTGCCCCCTACCCAAGATGCTCAGCGACCGACCTGCTAGATTCAGAAACCCAGGACCCCCACTCCACCCATCCCTGGGCCCGCATGTGGGCGACTCGCCTACCCCATGAGGAGTCCTGGTGGGGTGGGAGCACTGAGTGGAAGGGACTCCAGCTGGGCCTGGAGGGAGGACAGCAGGGGAACTGCTGTTGGCACCCCACCTAGGGCCATTCTGTGGCCAAGTGGATAACCAGGCAGGTCACGCAAGGCCCCTCTGGGCACGCAGGGCCTCTGACCACCTGACCTCGAGGGGATGGCTCAGCTGGCCCAGGCCTCTCCCTCCTCCCCCCCAGCTCTGTGATGAGGCCGCAGGTCAAACTTGGGCCAGGAACTGTCAGACTCTGAAACCAAGCCTGATTTACCGAGTTCCTGGGCCCCAAAAGACTAAGAATGTGTTTGTTTTCCCCTCTTAGGTAGAAAAATCCTCACGACTTAATCCTAATGCTGTGTGTCTGGCTCATGGTGACTCAAGAAACAGCACTCCCACAACCTCCGGGGTGACCACGACCCCTCACTCCTCTGCAGCAGCATCAGGCCTGGCCAGCAGTCTCAGGAAAGAGCGCCAGGCAGAAAGAAGGAACAAACACGACCCTTTTACCCCCTTGGTCTAACTGAGGCTCTGTCTCTCTCTCTTCATCTCCCCAGAGGAGGCCTTGACACCTCCACTGGGGTGGGGACGGCAGGGAGGGACTAAGGCCAGCACATGGCCTATGCCACCAGGGTTGTGGCTCAGGGTCTACTGCCAGAAACAGGCAACAAGCACCCCCAGATACTCACTCATCTCACAGTGGCTGCCCGCGTAGCCCTCAAGGCACGTACAGGTGTATGAGGGGAAGACGTCCCCTCTCA
Organism: Colobus angolensis palliatus; assembly: GCF_000951035.1. Lineage (NCBI taxonomy): Eukaryota > Metazoa > Chordata > Mammalia > Primates > Cercopithecidae > Colobus > Colobus angolensis. The sequence continues at coordinate 1,775,834 of NW_012116021.1, read as the reverse complement.
CTTCTTGGGAAATCTCCTTGCATAAACCACCATTGTGGCAGGGGTTTTTGGAACAGGTATCTGGGGACAGAGACAGGTATGATGAGCAGGTGATCAGGAAGGAGCTGGGGACAGAGATGAGAAGTAGCAGATGGGCCCAGCCCAAAAGGACCCTCCACTCAAACTCAGCCCATTATCTCTTCCTCTCCCTCTTCCCCAGTCTGATGCTGGATGGAGCCTGAGTCAGCCTAGAGCCAAGGAAGTCCACGTGTAGGCGAATCAGCCCACGTAAGGGAAGTGCCCAGCTTTCCAAGTGGCCTGGGAGTGTCCAGAAAAGCGCTGGCTGACAATGGGAATGGTGCTGGGGACCACTGCCCACTGGCAAAAGAGCTGGCAGCAGGGGTCTGGAGAGGCAGGCAAGGTCCAGGGCAGGTCTCTTGGCAGCAGTCTGATTGCAAAGGAAGCCTATGAGGACTTTAAGACAGGGGCAGTGGAAGGAAGCATTGTCCTGGCCCACCGAGCAGGTTCTGCCCACCAATTCAGGCATAGATCGGAGTCACAGATGTCACCTCCAACGGCAGCCCTGACACAGGAACAGCACAATGATCATCCAGGAAACATTGAGAGGGCCAATGACCATGCTGGGCCCCTGAGACAGAGAAATCAGATGCAGCTCAGGCCTCAAGAAGCCAACGGGAAAGAGGCCAGCAAGTCCACAGATGAGGAACATTGCCCAACGCTCCAGAAGCCTGCATGAACCGTCACTGGAGGCATGATTTCTGCTGGGGAGATGGAAGTTTCCCAGAGGAGGGAATATTCAAGCTGGGTCTAGAAGACAAAGTAAGGGGGGTGCCAGACTGGGCAATGAGGAAAGAACGTTCCAAGAAAAGCAGGCGCACAGAGGGTGTGGTATGTTGGAGCACAGTTAGGTGCAGCTGGAAGGGTAGGCTGGGGCCAGACTGGGCGGGATCTGAAGAATGACAAGTTTAGTTTTTCATGCTGTAGAGCAGTGCTTTTAACCTTCCTTCACCCTCCTCACCATTGTCCACCAGGGGGGAACAAAAAAAAAAAAAAACAAGAAACAGAGATTCTCAAGTGTGAGATGGGAGTGGGAAAGTCAGTTCCAATTGCGGGATGAAGAAGGTTGAAAAGGCCCAAGTGCAGACATGCCGCTGAGCTCCCCTAGGGTAGGGAGCATCTGGTAGCTGCAGACAGGACCCTCTGGCTGAAATGCAGAAATCCCACCGAAGAGGGTGAAGGTGGAGAGCAGGAGAGCGTGGTGAGAGAGGAAGTCAGGGCAGAGTGAAAAGGAAGGGTGATTTCAGAACCACCAGGGGGCAAGGGCTGTAGACGCCACCAGGGCTTCTGGATGGGAACCTATATGACAGATGTGCACCATCAGCCTCGGTGGTGGAGAACACAGGAGGAGGAACAGGAGGGCCTGTCCTCAATCCCTTGACTCTGCTGGGTTGGCTGGGCCCAACAAGGGTCCTCTAGCCGACCTTAGCATCCCAGAAGGGCTGCCTGAGACCCTACACCCAAATCTGTCATTTGGAGCAAGACATGAGAAATCTTTTCGCCTTGGCCAGGCATGGTGGCTCACGCTTGTAATCCCAACACTTTGGGAGGCTGAGGCAGGCAGATCATAAGGTCAGGAGATTGAGACCATCCTGGCTAACACGGTGAAACCCTGTCTCTACTAAAAATACAAAAACTTAGCCGGGCGTGGTAGCACGTGCCTGTAGTCTCAGCTACTTGGGAGGCTGAGGCAGAGGAATGGCATGAACCCAGGGAACGAAGCTTGTAGTGAGCCGACATCGCGCCACTGCACTCCAGGCTGGGCGTCACAGCAAGACTCCGTCTCAAAAAAAAAAGAAAAAAAAACAGAAATCTTTTTGCCTCCCCCTCAGAGTCACCCATCCAAGGCTGGAGAGTCCTCCTGGAATCCCAAAGCCCCCAGAGAGTTCATCCCACGCCAGCAACACCATTAATGAGCGATCTGCCCTCAGAGCTCCGCCTTCAAGGGCCTGGGGAGCTTAAAGTGGCTCCCAAGGAGCTATTAGTCATTGGCTTTAAATAGCAGGTAATCCTTCCTCTGACCTGGCAGGCGGGGGCGAGCACTGACACAGACAGAGGCTTGGGCTGGGAATGGACTCTTACCTCCCAACTGCACCGGCCCTCTCCCTACACTACTCCAGGGCAAAACGGTCCAGTGGTAAAAAGGGAAAGTGAAAAATGTACCCTACCCAGCCAGGTTACCTGTATGTAAGGTAGGTATGGTGTTGCCTCCTTCTGGAAAAGGCCAGATCACCCTGTATAAAAACATCTTTGGGACTTCAGAGCCCTGCTCTTTCGGGGACTTTCCAGTAACATTTGGCCAGGGTTCAGGTTGGGGGGTACAGAGAAGAGTAGAAAGGGGCTATGAAGATCCAGCTGTCTTTCATGGTGGCTGGGGAGGGCCAGGAGCTCCCAAGTTCCTGGGAGCTTAGAGCACTCTGGAAGTTCTAGCCCTGAAGGTCAGGCAGATCACAAGACATAGGGCTGGGGCTCAGCTGTTACCTGCCTTGCTTCAGTCAATCCCATGAGAAAAATGATAGAGGGGCCGCCTAAAGAGTCCTGGCCCTGACCTCTCCCAGCGCTCCACGGTGAATGGCTCGGGGCATCCGCAAGTCCAGCCTGCGAGGGGCCCAGCTGGGCGCCGGAGGCCTCCTGGTAGGCGGAGGAGGACCAGGGAAGATACAGCAGCCGGCCAAGGCCGCGGGAGGGAGGGAGTCAGAAGACTCCCATCAGCAAGCAGCCCTCCGCGCAGCCTCTGGGTCCCCTCCCGGGCCCTACTTACGGCCCGCGTCCACTGCACCGACTCCCCAGCCCTTCCCTTATGTGACCAGACACGGACAATTGGGAGCGCAAAAATCCAATGAACTGTCCAGCCAATTGGAGTTGGTGGGGAGTTGCCAGGACAAAGTTATCCAGAGAAGACTTATCCATACTAGAGTCCTTGAATCTCTCAGGTGGAAGGGGTTCGAAAGTCAAACGCAGTTCCCTGGCCTGATTTTTCACAAGGGAAAAGAGAGGCCCGACACAGCGAATTCCTTTGTCATTATCTGTAAGCCGCATCCTGGGGGCGGCAGGGCTGTCACCCGAGTCCCAGCCCAAAAACCCCAGCGCAGAGACGGCAGGGGCGCATCCCCCTGTCCCGCCATGGAGCAGCGGGAGAAGCCGCCCCTCTGCCCGGCCCGGTCCCCGGGGCTTTGTCTAAGTTTGTCAACAGTGGAGGTGGAGGGAGGGCGCTGGGCAAACTTGCGAGCTGCGCGGGGAGGAGGGGCGAGGGCCAGAGGGCGGCGCGCTCCACTCACCCAGGGCGACGAGGAGGCTGGGGGCGCAGAGCAGCGCTCCGCACAGCGCGGCCAGCAGGCGGGGGCGCGGCATGCTGCAGGGACGCGGGCGCTGTACGGAGAACGCTGGGCTGCTCAGACCCCGCGGGGTTCTGGCGCCTTCTCCTCTGGGACCGGAATAAATCAGGCGGCTCAGCACCTCCCACTGGCCTTGCGCTCCGCCCAAGCCGGCCAGAGGCGGACTTGGGGCGGGGCTCAGCGGCTGGGAGGGAATTGTTTGAAAGGAATTGGGGGCAGGGGGGTGGTCCGCGATATCTGCCTCTTCCGCCACTGCCATACCGGCGTCCCGCGTCGTGCCAACGGCCGGGTCGCGAGTCTTGAGTCTGCTGGGCGGGTAGAATTCAGGAGGAGTTTTGTTTTTGTTTTTGTTTTTAAGATTTTTAGACTTGAAAAGATGCTAACTCTTTATTCATAATCAGATAAATGCAAATTAAAACTACAATGAGGGTCGTGTTTCCCTTCTCGGATTGGCAAGTATTAAGATGTTAACAAGGTTAGTGGAGACTGTGGGGAACAGGTCCAAGCATGCTTCGCTGAAGACGGTATAAATTAGTTCAACTTTCCCAGAGGGCTATTTGGTAACACCTATCAAAACGGCAAATGCTGACACCTTAAGACCTAGCACTTCCACGTAGAGAGATTCATTCTACAGAAACTCTCATGTGCAAAATGACATATATACAAAGACAGCATAGCAACATTGTTTGAAATGGTAAAATACTAAATAAAAAAAAAAAATTCATCTCTGCCTTTGTTGCAAGAAAGTCACCATAGACAAAATGCGAGGAAATGGGCACCTGTTTGCCGAAAGGGAATAAAACAGAGCAAGCCTGTCACCGTTGACTTTTCACTAAATGATTTGTACTTATCATGTGCAAATATTACCTGTTTACAAATAAGTGATTTTAATAATAGTGTTTTGGCCAGGCGCGGTGGCTTACGCCTGTAATCCCAACACTTTGGGAGGCTGAGGCGTGTGGATCACCTGAGGTCAGGAGTTCAAGACCAATCTGGCCAAGATGGTGAAACCCCGTCTCCACTAAAAACACAAAAATTAGCCAGGCGCAGTGGCAGGCACCTGTAATCCCAGCTACTCGGGAGGCTGAGGCAGGAGAATGGCTTGCCAGGGGTCGGAGGTTGCAGTGAGCCAAGATCACGCCACTGCACTCCAGCCTGGGCAACAGAGCAAGACTCCATCTCAAAAAAAAAAAAAAATTCGGAAGGGGAAAAGACATATAGGATCAACTGAATAATCACAGAAAAAGCATTTGATAATATCCAACACCTCTTTGTGATAAAACACTCAACAAACTAGAAGTAAAAGGGAGCTTCCTCAACCTGATTTTTAAAAATCTATGAAAAACTGCCAGGCACAGTGGCTCACACCTGCAATCCCAACACTTTGGGAGGCTGAGGCGTGTGGATCACCTGAGGTCAGGAGTTCAAGACCAATCTGGCCAAGATGGTGAAACCCCGTCTCCACTAAAAACACAAAAATTAGCCAGGCGTGGTGGTGGGTGCCTGTAATCCCAGCTACTCGGGAGGCTGAGGCAGGAGAATGGCTTGAACCCAAGCGGCCGAGGCTGCAGTGAGCCAAGATGACACCATTGCATTCCAGCCTGGGTGACAGAGCGAGACGCTGACTCAAAAAATAATAACAATAGTAATAGTAATAAGTGTTTAAGTCAGACTAGCCAACAAACAAAAAAGAACAGTCACGTATCTCCCCTACTAGCTGTGTTGAGACCTAAGTTGGGACTACAGTCCACTGGCAAGATGCCTTTCTTAAAATATTCGGAAGCAGGGGGTAGGGCGCGGTGGCTCATGCCTGTAATCCCAGCACTTTGGGAGGCCGAGGCGGGCAGATCACAAGGTCAGGAGATTGAGAGCATCCTGGCTAACACGGTGAAACCCTGTCTCTACTAAAAGTACAAAAAAAATTAGCCGGGCATGGTGGTGGGTGCCTGTAGTCCCAGCTACTTGGGAGGCCGAGGCAGGAGAATGGCGTGAACCCAGGAGGCGGAACTTACAGTGAGCTGAGATCATGCCACTGCGCTCCAGCCTGGGCAACAGAGCAAGACTCCATCTCAAAAAAAAAAAAAAAATTCGGAAGGGGAAAAGACATATAGGATCAACTGAATAATCACAGAAAAAGCATTTGATAATATCCAACACCTCTTTGTGATAAAACACTCAACAAACTAGAAGTAAAAGGGAGCTTCCTCAACCTGATTTTTAAAAATCTATGAAAAACTGCCAGGCACAGTGGCTCACACCTGCAATCCCAACACTCTGAGAGGCCTAGGCGGGCAGATCACCTGAGGTCAGCAGTTCAAGACCAGCCTGAGGGAGGGGGGAGGGATTGCATTGGGGAGTTATACCTGATATAAATGATGAATTGATGGGTGCTGACGAGTTGATGGGTGCAGCACACCAACATTGCACAAGTATACATATGTAACAAACCTGCACGTTATGCACATGTACCCTAGAACTTAAAGTATAATAAAAAAAAAAAAAAAAAAAGACCAGCCTGACCAACATGGTGTAACCTGGTCCCTACTAAAAATACAAAAAGTAACCAGGCATGGTGGTGCACACCTGCAATCCCAGCTACTCGGGAGGCTGAGGCATGAAAATCACTTGAATCTGGGAGGTGGCAGTTGCCATGAGCCAAGATTACACCCCTGCTCTCTAGCCTGGGTGACAGAGTGAGACTCTGTCACAAAAAAAAAAAAACTGTGTGTGTGTATATATATATATATACTCTGTCACCCAGGCTGGAATGCAATGGTGTCATCTTGGCTCACTGCAGCCTCGACCTCTTGGGTTCAAGCGATCTTCCCACCTCAGCCTCCTGAGTAGCTGGGAGTACAGGCATGCGCCTGGAATATATATAATATTTCATATAGCTATGAAAAACCCATAGCTACTATCATACTTAATAGTGAAAAACTGAATATTTCGCCTCAGCTCAGGAATAGGACATGGTGGTCTGCTCTCATCACTTCTATTTCATCACTGTGCTGTAGGTTCCAGCCAGGACAATTAGGCAAGAAACAAAAAATACATTCCCATTGGAAAGGAGGAGGTAAAACTATCCCTATCTCTATTTGCAGATGGCATGATATTGTGTATAAAAAGCCCTAAAGAATCCACATACGCAGACACACAAACACTCCACTATTAAAGATAACAAATGAGCTAAGCAAGGTTGCAGGTTACACAATTAATACACAAAAATCAATTGTATTTCTTACACTAGAAGTAATTCAAAAATGTAATTTTTAAAAAGCCCATTTACAATAGGATTAAAAAGAATAAAATAGGAATAAGTTTAACAAAAGAAATACAAGACCTGGCCGGGCATGGTGGCTCATGCCTGTTATCCCAGCACTTTGGGAGGCTGATGTGGGTGGATCACCTGAGGTCAGGAGTTCAGGACCAGCCTGACCAACATGGTGAAACCCTGTCTGTACTAAAAATACACAGAGTTGCTGGACATGGTGGCTGGCACCTGTAATTGCATCTACTCGGGAGGCTAAGGCAGGAGAATCGCTTGAACCCGGAAGACAGAGGTTGCAGTGAGCTGAGATCATGCCACTGCACTCCTGCCTGGGCAACAGAGAGAGAGACTTGTCTCAAAAAAGAAAAAGAAAAAAGAAAAGAAAGAAAGAAATACAAGAGCTGTACATTGAATACTACAAAACATCATCAAAAAAATTAAAGATTTAAATAGATGGAAAATTATCCCCTGTTCATAGGTTGGAAGACTTGTATCGTTAAGATGCCAGTACACCCCAAATTGATGTACAGATTCAATACAATCTCTGTCAAAATTCCAGCTGCCCTTTTTGCAGAAATTGACAAGTTGATACTAAAATTCACACAGAGGCCCAGCGCGGTGGCTCACACTTGTATTCCCAGCACTTTGGGAGGCCGAGACAGGCGGATCACGAGGTCAGGATATCGAGTCCATCCTGGCCAACATGGTGAAACCCCGTCTCTACTAAAAATACAAAAATTTAGCCGGGCGTTGTGGCGGTGCCTGTAGTCCCAGCTACTCGGGAGGCTGAGGCAGAAGAATGGCGTGAACCCGGGAGGTGGAGCTTGCAGTGAGCGGAGATCGCGCCACTGCACTCTAGCCTAGGCGACAGAGCAAGACTCCATCTCAAAAAAAAAAGAAAAATTCATACGGAAATGCAAGGGACTCAGTATAGCCAAAACAATCTTGAGGAAAAAAAAAAACAAAGCTGCAAGACTAACATTTCTCAATTCCAAAACTTACTACAAAGCTATAGTAATCACGTCTTCTAATTAGAATTTACTGTTCCTAATCTGTCTCTCTTAAATTTGCAGTCTCTCCTATAGTTCTTATCAAACTTTGCCTCATATTGGAATGATGGTCGCAATACCTGTCACTGGATTGTAAATCCTGGTATATGGAATAATGTCATATCTATTCTTGTCACCCTAGCCCGGCACCTTTTATGTAGAAAGATATCCACCAGCAATGTTACTTTCAGTCGCCTCCCTGTGACCAAGCCTTCTCCCAGAGAAGGAAGCTGCCCTGCTCAGGGACATATGACCCATCCCCAAACCACAGGCTCCCTCATGGTCTTCAAGGTTGGGCCAAGAGGGCTTACCAGAAACCCTCTGGGGTTAAATTAATGATACATACATAGTAAACAAAAATACTGTTAAAGCCAGGTGCGGGGGCTCATGCCTGTAATCCCAGCACTTTGGGAAGGCAAAATGCCTTCTCAAAAAACAAACAAACAAAAAATTATGCTAAGTGAAAGAAGCCAGTCACAAAGACCATGTTGTGTATTATTCCTTTTCTATGAAATGTCCAGAAAAGGCAAATCTATAGATACCAATGGGTAGATAAGCAGTTGCCAGGGGCTGGGGTGAGGGGAGAATGAGGAGTACTGTTCGTAGATACAGAGTTTCTTTTGGGGGATGATGAAGATGTTTTGAACATAGTGATAATGGTTGTATGACCTTGTGAGCATACTAGAAACCACTGAACTGTAGTTTTTTTTTTTTTTTTGAGACGGAGTCTTGCTCTGTCACCCAGGCTGGAGTATAGTGGCTCAATCTTGGCTCACTGCAACCTCCGCCTCCCAGGTTCAAGCAATTCTCATGCCTCAGCCTTCCAAGTAGCTGGGATTACAGACATGTGCCTCCACACCCAGCTAATTTTTGTATTTTTAATAGAGACAGGGTTTCATCATGTTGACCATGCTGGTCTCAAACTCCCAACCTCAGGTGATCCGCAGGCCTCGGCCTCACAAAGTGCTGGGATTACAGGCATGAGCCACTGTGCCCGGCCTCTGAACTGTACATTTTAAGAGTATATTTTTGGTTATGTGAATTTTATTTCAATAAAAAAGAAATACAACACCTCAGAAATGCATCTTAGATGGCAGGTAGAGAATGCTGTGAACATAGCACCCTTACCAGTTAATGCCACTTACTCCTGCAGAACAGAACTTCCTAATCACCCTCACTGGCTTTCTGCCACCCACGTGGAACAACTGCACAGTTACCCAATTAAGACACATTTAATCATTGAGTCATTCAAGAAACATGCATTGAGCACTGACTTTGGTTAGCTTTATGACTGGAAACCTCAGCTGCAGATTAGCCTCACTTGGGAAGATTCTTCAAACACAGATGACCAGGCTCCACCCAGAGGAATCAAATCAGAATCACTGAGGTGGGGCCTGGGCATCAGTATTTTTTAAGTTCCTCAGATGAGGCTAATGTACAACTAGGATGAGAACTACTGGATAAAACCACTATGAGAAGAATCGAAAGACCTAGGTTTTGGGACCAGGAGCTGACAAGGGGGGTTAACAGGGAAGGGGAGGCATGGAGAGGAAGGGGATTTTCCTGTATGATTTTATCTTTATAGAGTTCAGTGGGATGGCATCTCCTTGGCTTGAACACTTTTCTTATCCAGTACGAGAGCATCATAGCATTACAGGATTTGGTTAGATTTTCTTTTCTTTTTTCTTTTTTCTTTTCTTTTTTTTTTTTTTTTGAGACAGAGTCTCGCTCTGTCACCCAGGTTCAAGTGCAGTGGCTCTCGGCTCACTGTAACCTCCACCTCCTGGGTCAAGAGATTCTCCTGCCTCAGCCTCCCAAGTAGCTGGGAATAGACCTGTGCCACTCCGCCCAGCTAATTTTTGTATTTTTAGTAGACACAGGGTTTCACCATTTTGGCCATGGCTGGTCTCAAACTCCTGACCTCAAGTGATCCACCCATCTCAGCCTCCCAAAGTGCTGGGATTACAGGTATGAGCCACCACACCTGGCCAGAATTTGGTTAGATTTTCTATCAATAGTATCGTACTGTGATCATATTAAACAGGAAGGCCATTGAAAACTTTCAGGTTTTTGTTCATATAATGGCAGGGAAGGCCGGACACAGTGGCTTGTAATCCCAGCACTTTGGGAGGCTGAAGCAGGCAGATTCCTTGAGTGCAAGAGTTTGAGACCAGCCTGGGCAAGCAACATGGTGAAACCCCGTCTCTACCAAAAATTAGGCAGGTACAGTGGTTTGCGCCTGTGGTCCCAGCTAATGGAGAGATTGAGGTGGGAGGATTGCTTGAGCTGGGGAGGCGGAGTTTGCAATGAACCAAGATTGCACCACTGCACTTCAGCTTAGGTGACTGAGTGAGACCCTGTCTCAAAAAAGAAAAAAAAAAAAAAAGACAGGGAAACCAGAGATACCTTCGCTTTTTAGCTAGTCTCCGCCACCACACACACAGAGAGAGAACATAGTCTGTTTTCCAGAGACTTAACAAAAATCCGTTAAATTGATAAAACTTAGTCAATGAATGGGGCTATGGGGAAAATAAATACATTTATGCCTAATTGATGGAACTATAAGTTGGTTCAGTGTTTTTGGATCACAGTCTGTAATCAAATCTACAAAACTCGACCAGGTGAAACCGCCTTTGCAAAATTATGACTCAGACAGTGAAAGAGATCTAACTTAACTGACTCCATCTTGCCTCTTCTAACCTCCAAGCTGTCCTTGTTTGTCCCTGGGCATAGGCTGAACTAACTTTGGGAGAAACATGGTTTATAGTTTAAACAAAGACGGTAACAGCGCTTTCCCAAAGCAGACATCATTCTTGTCTGGGGACTAGATTGTCTTTGTAGGACTAACATTAGCCACAAGATTAGAAATTATGGTTTAGGAGTCATGCAGTTGGAGGCTACAAGATTCTGATCCTCCCTAAACTGCTCCTAAGATCAGTGCTTGAGATATTTTGCAGGCCTTGCACTGGATGGATCAGCTGGCGCTACTCAGATAAATAAACTGGTTCATTCGATCTTGTGGCCACCACCCAGGAAAGGACTCAGCACAAGAAGACAGCTGCGATTCCCTGTGATTTCATCTCTGACCAATCAGCACTCCTGGCTCACTGGCTTCCCCCACCCACCAAGTTATCCTTAAAAACTCCACTCCCCGAGCAGGGCACAGGGGCTCACACCTGTAATCCCAGCACTTCGGGAGGCCAAGGCAGGTAGATCATGAGGTAAGGAAATCAAGACCATCCTGGCCAACGTGGTGAAACCCCGTCTCTACTAAAAATACGAAAAAAAAAAAAATTAGCTGGGCATTGTGGCATGTGCCTGTAGTCCCAGTTACTCAGGAGGCTGAGGCAGGAGAATAGCTTGAACCAGGGAGTCGGAGGTTGGGAGTCGGAGGTTGCAGTGAGCCGAGATCGCGCAGTGAGCCGAGATCGCGCAACTACACTCCAGCCTGGCGACAGAGCAAGGTTCCGTCCCAAATAAAAAAAAAGGAGCGCTAGGGGAGACTGATTTGAATAGTACTAAAACTCCGCTCTCCCGCACAGCCAGCTCTGTGTGAATTACTCTTTCTCTGGTACTCTCTCTACTGGGGAGGCGCTGCTGACCTAATGTGCATGGATTTAATTGCAGTGGAAAAATAGTCCTGGGGAGACATCCTTGAACTGTAGCCCTATCACAGGGTGTCTCTCTGTAGCCCCATGGTGGGAAGTCTGGATTGGCGAGTATCCTAGGCACTGCCAATGCCTCCTTCCTTCTCCCGACTGGTTCTGTAGCCCTATGGTGGGGTGTCCGCAGCTCCACGGGGTGTGCGTGGCTGTAGCCCCATTGCAGGGTGTCTCTTCGGCTCCCGGGTGGTCTCAGTTGGCTCTTTCTAACTAGTAGGAAGAGTCCTTGTTTGGGAGACTTCTCAATCAGGAAGATTTCAAGGTTTCTCAGATGGAGAATAGGAGGATAGTTTGGAAGGGATACTCTTGGAGTTCTTGGTTAGCAGTATGGTTTGGAAGGCCTTCCATCCATCTCATCTTTGTGTATGTTTGTAATGTGGAAGGGATCTCAAAAGGAATTGGTGATGGAAGGGGCCTAACTCAGAGAACCCTCCTTATTTGTCTGGTCACATTCCATGAGCCCTAAGGAAGGCTCAACAGGCCTGTCTCTTGGGGTGACTATCTGCTCTTTGCCTTGCCCAGAGATCCCATTGTGAATTACCATTCGGAGGTCGTCCCTTCCCACCTGGAATGGATCAGAGACAACAGGGATCAATGGGGAAAAAGTTTGAGCTTTGCCAGGTTGATATTGGGTGCTGAACTAGATGACTAGGGTTCGTTTTGTTATGTGTGTTTTGCTGGGATGGAAAATGTTAATTCCGTTCCCCATGCAGCCCGTTGGGCAGCATCTTGCAAATTAAGAATCTTGCCGATGGTTCCATAAAACAGTAAAGGGTGATTTTCTCTTGAACCCCACAGCTATGGCGCAGTAAGCAGGATCATCAGAAGCCGCTCCGTTGAGAAAGGGAGCCTGGAAACCTGGTATGCTGGCAAAACAGGGTAAGAAATTCTTACCAGCCGAGTTTCTGGTCTCTCTCTCTTTCTCAGTCTGGGTAAATGGTAAACATCACTATTTGTCTCTCTGCAAGCATTTGATTAATACAAAAAGGATTTGTAAGACTAGTCTCAGGCAGTAGCAAATCTGGTGTACTTTGTGCTAAGACTTTGTCTTTCTGTGTTCTGTAACAGAGAGAGGGGCATCACAAGATAGAATGTGAGTTTAGGACCTCTATCAGCCCACTTTTCAAGCCAGTCTGGCAGGCTGGTCAGTTACCAACTTTGCTACGGATGGGTTTCTGAAACCAATACTGTATGAAATTTCTGTCTTGTATAGGCTGGGCGCAGTGGGTCATGTCTGTAATCCCAGCACTTTGGGAGGCCAAGGCGGGTGGATCATGAGATCAGGAGTTCAAGACTAGTCTGGCCAACATAGTGAAACCCCGTCTGTACTAAAAAATACAAAAAATTAGCTGGGCATGGTGGCCAGCTAATTTTATAATCCCAGCTGCTTGGGAGGCTGAAGCAGGAGAATCGCTTGAACCCAGGAGGTGGAGGTTGCAGTGAGCGGAGATCAGGTCACTGTACTCCAGCCTGGGCGACAGTGCAAGACTCTATCTCAAAAAAAAAAAGAAAAAGAAATTTCTGTCCTGTGTCCTTAAGAGCTTAATTTAACCTTGTGACTGTGCGGAGATACTTTCTCTTAGCTCCCACCATCCAGAGGACAGGAATTTGGAGGTTCATGTCATAGCCCTAAAAATTATCTTGAGCGGTTAAAAGCCCTTATAAGCTTGAAATTGGCTTCTCTAGGATCCTTCTGGGAAGAGCAATAGAAACTTCTCATTGCTCTAACTCAGCAGCTAAGGCTTTGCTTTTTGACAATGGCAGCCTGGGTTCTATTCTTGCCTTCTAGAATGATTCCTTTCTGGTCTTTCATTTATGTTACTTTGCCATTTATTGAGGTTTCCCCCCACCCCATGGATAGCTTCTGATTTCCTATCTTGAATTTTTCTTTCTCTAAACTACCCTGGGGGAGATTCTAAATTTTGTAAAAACAAAAAAAAAGAAGAAAGAAAAGAAAAAGAAACTACTTACCATCTCTTTGAGACACCTATGTGTCCATGGTTACGTTGTAACCTTAGTTAAAACAGATTAATTTCATGTGGGAAGTTACCCGTGATAGACTTCAAGAGCCAAAAATATGCCGCTTGGCATGGTGAAGTCAGGTAATAAAAAATTTTAAAGGATTTTTTTTTAAGAGCGCTATGGCTAAAAGTCAGCTTAATTAAAAGTGGATAAACAAGCTATACGTATATTTAAAGGGCCTTTATATTTTTCTCTTCCTGGAACTTGTTTTTTGGAAAAAGACTTTTTTCTTCTCAGTCGACTGAATTATTTTTCTCAATTTTTTTTTCTTTTTTTTTTGTCTTGCCACTCTTAATGCATACATGAGAGGCCCTAAGATAACTTCTGGTAGTCTGGAACTCATTGGGAAAAACAGAGGAGGCACCACAGACCCCATTTTGGTGGGGGGGAGAAACACCTCTGTTTTCCTCATGAAACCCCAGGAAGTAAAAGCAGGTAGATCCCTCTCAAAATCAAAGACTTTGTTCTGTTTTGCGTTGTGTTATCTGACAGTTTTGAGTTTGGGGGATATGAGAAATTACTTCGCATTATGAGACAGCTTTGGTGTGTGATAACTAAGTAGGAAATATACTTTAAGGATGGCTAATAGTAGTTATTGAGGAATACTTGACTCTTTGCACACTTGGATCAGAGAAGCATGCTCTTGGCCACCTGGAAGATAAGAAAACATCCCCACCCCCGACTGAGAGATGAGATGCCCATGAGGGATGGGCCCATGTCAAAATGGGCTCGTTGGCTTTGGGTTGCCTTGTAATGAAATGCAGGGTGGAAGCATTACACTGTCAGCCAGGCACATTGGCTTATGACTGTAATCCCAGCACTTTGAGAAGCCAAGGTGGGTGGATCACCCAAAGTCAGGAGTTCGAGACCAGCCTGGCCAACATGGTGAAACCCCATCTCTACTAAAAATACAAAAATTAGCCAGGCATAGTGGCAAGCACCTG
>NW_012116021.1:1737844-1760647 GCF_000951035.1 Colobus angolensis palliatus | reverse complement strand
TGTTATGCACATGTACCCTAGAGCTTAAAGTATAATAAAAATAAAAGAAAATAAAAAAAAAGAGAAGCACTGCACAGTCTTCTTCCATCGTATTTCCCTCCTTTTGGGGATCCAAGATCCAGTATAAAATGGCACCCTTAATTCTGGGGATCTGTCTTTGTCTTCAGCTACTTATTTGCTGCTTATTTGGCCCTAGAAACACATGCTTTCCTGGCCCTGTTCCTCCAAAGCCTCCACCCTGAAGCCAGTAATCCAATTAAGAAACTGGCAAATGAAAAATCTTACAAGTGCCGAATCTTCTGTCTGTATTTATATGTGTTGTGTGTGATGTTTGTATGTAAAACAGCTCGATTAATTGGCTTAGAAAAATAAGGGCTTAAATATTTTGTCAGAAAAATGGATACTTTAATGCCTTTTTGTTCACGTGACATTAGTAATCTTTTGGAAATAAAAACAGTTTTAAAGATTATTGGTAATACCTATAATCCCAGCACTTTGGGAGGCCTAGGCAGGCAGATCACCTGAGGTCAGGAGTTCAAGACCAGCCTGACCAACATGGAGAAACCCCCATCTCTATTAAAAATACAAAATTGCCGGGCGCGGTGGCTCACGCCTGTAATCCCAGCCCTCAGGGAGGCAGAGGCGGGAGGATAGCTTGAGCCCAGGAGTTCAAGACCTGCCTGGGTAATATAGCGAGACCCCGTTCTCCACAAAAAGGAAAAAAAAAAAAAAAAAGACAAAAAAATACAAAATTAGCCGACTGTGGTGGTGCATGCCTGTAATCCTAGCTATTTGGGAGGCTGAGGCAGGAGAATCACTTGAACCTGGGAGGTGGAGGTTGTGGTTAGCTGAGATCACGCCACTGCACTCCAACCTGAGCAATAAGAGCAAAACTCTATCTCAAAAGAAATAAAATAAAGATTGTCTTAACCTAAAAGAGTAATGGAACAAAACTGAAGGTTTAAGCAAAGTGAAAAGGTTTTGTAAAGGGTTAATCTTATTAAAAAATTCTCTGGGTATAAACAAGTTGGCTAAGATGCAAAAGAAATTACTCCGTGGCTCAAGCCTGTAATCCCAGCACTTTGGGAGGCCGAGACGGGCGGATCACGAGGTCAGAAGATCGAGACCATCCTGGCTAACACGGTGAAACCCCGTCTCTACTAAAAAATACAAAAAACTAGCTGGGCAAGGTGGCGGGCACCTGTAGTCCCAGCTACACGGGAGGCTGAGGCAGGAGAATGACGTAAACCTGGGAGGCGGAGCTTGCAGTGAGCTGAGATCGGGCCACCGCACTCCAGCCCGGGCGACAGAGTAAGACTCTGTCTCAAACAAACAAACAAAAAAAGAAATTACTTAGCTTTTTTTCTATAGGTTAAAACTTTAAAATGATACTGTTTTGGGGCCAGAATTTGGGCTCAGGTGTTCAAAAAACAGGGTTTTCTTAGAAAATTGATCTGCTGTTTGATGGAAAATTATAAAGGGTAGAAAACCTTACCTTATGGTCAAACTAATTAAAACTAAATAAAGATATAAAATTTTATTTAAGAAACTAGCCTTAACATTAAAGATGCATTAAAGCCAACATGAAATTTGATTTTCTCTTTTGAAGATGATTTTTATGTAATGATAAAAGATAATGAAATGGTTTTGTTTTCTCCTTCAGGTAAATGGCAGGGAGAAAAGGAAAAAGAGAGAAGAGACAAATTTAGTTAGCCTCATACTATCTTTATTGGGTCTTGTTTGGAAAGCTAAGTCTCCTCTATCAGAGCAAAGGTTTTTTTTTTTTTTGAGAC
This sequence comes from Colobus angolensis palliatus, assembly GCF_000951035.1. Classification (NCBI taxonomy): domain Eukaryota; kingdom Metazoa; phylum Chordata; class Mammalia; order Primates; family Cercopithecidae; genus Colobus; species Colobus angolensis. The sequence continues at coordinate 1,758,854 of NW_012116021.1, read as the reverse complement.
GGAGTCTTGCTCTGTTGCCCAGGCTGGAGTGCAGTGGCTGGATCTCAGCTCACTGCAAACTCCGCCTCCCGGGTTCATGCCATTCTCCTGCCTCAGCCTCCCGAGTAGCTGGGACTATAGGCACCCGCCACCTCGCCCGGCTAGTTTTTTGTATTTTTTAGTAGAGACGGGGTTTCACTGTGTTAGCCAAGATGGTCTCGATCTCCTGACCTCATGATCTGCCCGTCTCAGCCTCCCAAAGTGCTGGGATTACAGGCGTGAGCCACCGCGCCTGGCCTAGGTTTTCTTTTTAAACATTTTTTTTGGAATTATCATTTTGGCCAAATGAATAACTTATAGTGAGCTGGGATTCTCTTTTGTGATATCCAGTGTTTTAAACCTTTGATATTTGACAAACTTTCCAAAATCAAATTATAGATTATGTCTCTTTCTAACCTAGTATTTTAGATATTAGGTCCTCTAAAGTCTAAAAATGACATTTGGCTTATTTGGTACAAAAAATCATACAGGAAGCATTGTCAAATGTGAAATGGTGTTTGGCTTTCTTTGGTCTATATTTGTGCAAATGTGTTGTTGGTATATGTTCCAAAATTATGTAAAACTGCTGTAAGCCTAATATGACTTAGTATGTTTCATCAGTAATACTTATAATTACTATGTTAAATGACTGTGTGCCACAGAGGTGAATTTCCTTGTCAATTGTGCCTTTAACTGTGGCTGCCCTAAAATGTTTTTGTCATCCACAGACAATTGTTGTCTCACTTAGGTCCTCTTTAAAAGATAATTTTATAATCAACTATAAAATTTGACAGGTGCTCCTAAATGCAGATTTCTGATTAATAACTCTGGGAGACTGTGATACTAGAATAGAAAAAAACCTTTCAAATAGAAGAGTGAATGGTGTTTGGTTTTCTTTGGACTGTATTTGTTCAAATATGTTACTGGTATGTGTTCCAAAATTATGGGAAACTTCTATAATGTTGAGATAATTTAGCATACATTATCAATAATTGTTATGAAAAATTATTGTATGCCACAGAAGTAACCAAAATTCCTAGTCAATTGTAGCTTTAACAGTGGCTATAGACTTTTGTCGTCCACAGATATTTCATCTTACTTTGGTCCTTTTATTTATTTATTTATTTATTTTGAGAACAGAATCTCGCTCTGCCACCAGGCTGGAATGCAGTGGTACAATCTCGGCTCACTGCAACCTCCACCTCCTGCGTTCAAGCAATTCTCTGCCTCAGCCTCCCAAGTAACTGGAATTACAGGTGCCTGCCACCAAGCCCGGCTAATTTTTTGTGTTTTTAGTAGAGACAGGGTTGCACCATCTTGGCCAGGCTGGTCTTGAACTCCTGAACTCGTGATCCACCTTCCTCAGCCTCCCAAAGTGCTGGGACTACAGGCATGAGCCACCATGCCCCGCCTACTTTGGTCCTTTTCAAAACACAGTTTATAATTAGATATAGGACTCTCAGTGCAGGTCTCAGACAAGTTTAAAAATTGTGCTGTTAGAATAGAGGAAGAAAACAAACTTCTAGGACTCCCAGGGAGAGCTAATGTGTTAAATATTGCTAAACCTTTTGTTTTCAGAGTCAAGAGAATGTATTTCTTTGGAGCTATTTGCAACTTTCAACAAGTGAGTAAAATATACTCCTGTGAACAAAATTTGGAGCATATTTATTCCTCTCTACCTTATTTCTCCAGAATTTGGAAACTCTTTGTGAGTATTCTCAATTTATGGCAGTATAGTTAATTACGTAAGTGCAATAAGAATCTATTTTCTTTTGTAACAGGACACAATTGGAGAAATTGGTTATTTTATGAAGGCTTTGACTGGAATGGCATGCTTTCTTTAAAGAATCAAAGTTGACTTATAAAGCCAATTAAAGCCCATTAGGGCATCTGGCCTTATGCCTTGTCCACAACAGAGTCCCTATACAGGGTTCCTGACCTGTGATAAGTAAAGAGTGTCACTTTCTAACTGGCCCAGGAACCCCAAGTTACCTTGGGTCCCCAAGAGGAGAGGAATTTGCCTAACTCATAGGTATTTGAGGGTACAAACCCATGGCTGGGTTCAGCTGTTAAAAAGTCTTATTTGAGATTCCTCATGGAACAGAGTTCTATCAAAGCCAATTTTTAAAAGCCTAAGTGGAAAATAATTATTTCTGCTTCACTTTTTGCAAATAATCAGGCCAAGTACAGTAAGACTAAAGTTTATTTTATAAACAAATCACTTCCATCATGATAGGTTTTTAATAAAAATGGGGACTGGAGAGAGAAAAATTACCCTTCGAAAGAAAAACTATAGTACACTGTTAGCTGTTCTTGAGGTTTTTTCTGCAGTTTAGACTAAATTCTAAATTCTTTGTGGGTTAGAAGTCCCCAAACTAATGTTTTCAAATCTTTGCTTTTAAAATTTAGAATTGTACTCTTCATCCTAGGACGTGTTATTTACCTTATAGTAAGCTGTTCACTTAAACACTGTAGTAAAACTAGAGATGAGAGTACTAATGTTTTTGCCATGCAAGCCTTGGAAGCTCAGCCAGGCCTGCATGAGTACACTCAGACAATTGCAAAGTAGTTCCATTCTTCTCAACTTGGGGTTCACTCCCATTTCCACTACATCCCCTGTCCGCAGGAAGAAGTCAGAGCGATAGATAGCCTTTTCCCATCTTCATAGCCTACACTTTAAGATTAAGGTGTTATAAACCCCAAAGGGAGAGATGGAAACCACCTCTGCAAAATTATGACTGAGACAGTGGAGGAGATCTAACTTCACTGACTCCGTCTGGCTTCTAACCTCCAAGCTATCCTTGTTCATGCCTGGGCGTAGGCTGAACTAACTTTGGAAGAAACCTAGTTTATAGTTTAAACAAAGATGGTAACAGCCCTTTCCCAAAGCAGACCTCATTATTGCCTGGGACTAGATTGCCTTTGTAGGATTAACATTAGCCACAAGATTTGAAATTATGGTTTAGGAGTCATGCAGCTGGAGGCTACAAGATTCTGACCCTCCGTAAACTGCTCCTAAGATCAGTGCTTGAGATATTTTGCAGACCGTGCACTGGATGGATCAGCTGGAACCACCTAGATAAATAAAGTGACTCATCTGATCTTATGGCCCCCACCCAGTAACTGACTCAGCACAAGAAGACAGCTGTGACTCCCTGTGATTTCATCCCTGACCAATCAGCACTCCTGGCTCACTGGCTTCCCCCCACCCACCAAGTTATCCTTAAAAACTCTGTTCCCTGAATTCTTGGGAAGACTGATTTGAGTGATAATAAAACTCCGGTCTCCCTCACAGCTGGCTCTGCATGAATTTACTTTTTGGCTATTGCAATTCCCCTTTCTTGATGAATTGCCTCTTCTAGGCAGTGGGCAAGGTGAACCTCTTGGGCCGTTACACAAGTATTCAGCTTTGGTCAAATATGCTGAAAGAAAATTACCCAAATAAAAAGGAATATAGAAAGATGCGGCTGGGCACGGTGGCTTACTCCTGTAATCCCAGCACTTTGGGAGGCCGAGGCAGGCAGATCATTTGAGGTCAGGAGTTCGAGACCAGCCTGGCCAACACAGTGAAATCCTGTCTCTACTAAAACTACAAAAATTAACCAGACAGACTTGCTTGAACCCAGGAGGCAAAGGTTGCAGTGAGCCGAGATAGGGCCACTGCACTCCAGCCTGGGCAACAGAGCAAGACTCCATCTCAAAAAATACAAAAAAGAAAAAAAGATACACGTATCACCACTGTTTATGGTTTTGAAAAATTGATAACAATCCAAAATGCCCAGAGGTGGAGAGCTGAATAAACTTGCTATGACAGACCATGGTATAGCTGTAAAAACTGAAAAGGATGTGGAAATTTGCACGTAATAGAATGTGAACTGACCGAGTAGAGGCCTGTCTAAATTCTCCAAACTCATCAACAGCACACCTATGGAAAAATACCTCTATGCAAAAACAAAAATCAAAAGAGAATTGAGTCACAAAAAAAAAATACTGTATGATTCCATGGTTTTACTTATATTAGGTATCTAAAGTAGTTAAATTCATAGAAATAGAGTGTAAAATGGTGGCTTCCAGGGGCTGGAAAGAGGGGGAAGAAAAGAGCTGTTGTTTAATGGGCATCAAGTTTCAGTTCTGCAAGATGAAGAAGTTCTGGAGATTTGTTTCACAACAATGTAAATATACTCAACACTACTGAACTGTATGCTGTACTTTAAAATGATTTAAAATAAATTGTATAGGTTTTTATGATGGCAAAAAAATAACTTTTTAAAAAGATAATTGTATTGTTACTTTATTTCACCAAAGTTCTTGGAGCCAGGCACCATCCCACCTGCTTGGAGTATGAGCTGCACTTTGTTCCTTGCTTCCAAAGAGTAGAGTATACAAAAGGCGGGTAGCCAGGTGCAGTGGCTCATGCCTGTAATCCCAGTGCTTTGGGAGGCCAAGGCGAGTGGAAAGCTTGAACCCAGAAGTTCAAGCCCAACCGGGGCAGTGTGGCATAACCCTGTCTCTACAAAAAAAAATAAATAATAAAAATAAAAAATGTATATATACACACAAAAATTAACTGGGCATGGTGGCATGCACCTGTGGTCTCAGCTGTTCAGGAGGCTGAGATGGAAGGATCCCTGGAGATCGAGGGTGCAGTGAACTGGGTTCACGTCACTGCCCTCCAGCCTGAGCAACAGAGCAAGAACCTGTCTAAAAAAGGAAGAAAGGAAGGAAAGAAGAAAGGAAGGGAAAGAAAGAAAGGGCAGAGAGAGGACATTTTTAGTGGGGAAACCTTTCAGAAAAAGTAGCTACTTTCTAGACCAGATGATCAAAGTTAATGACATCAGGGATAAGGCCTGTTGATATCATTTACCCCAATACTGTCAGAGGCATTTGAACCAAAGCAACACCATATCGAACAGGCGCTGGGTAAAATAAGGCTGAGACCTGCTAGGCTGCATTCCCAGGAGGTTAGGCATTCTTAGTCACAGGATGGGATAGAAGGTTGGCACAAAGTACAGGTCACAAAGACCTTGCTGATATAACAGCATGTGGTAAAGAAGCCAGTAAAAACCCACCAAAACCAAGATAGTGAGGAAAGTGACCTCTGATTGTCCTCACTGCTCATTATATGCTCATTATAATGCATTAGCATGCTAAGAGACACTCCCACCAGTGCCATGACAGTTTACAAATGCCATGGCAACATCAGAAAGTTACCCTATATGGTCTAAAAATGGCAGGAATGCTCAGTTCCAGGAATTGCACACCCCTTTCCCAGAAAACTCATGAATAATCTACCCCTTGTTTAGCAAATAATCAAGGAGTGTAACTATAAGTATAATTAGTTGAGCAGCCCAAGCTGTTGCTCTGACTATGGCATAGCCATTCTTTATTCCTTTACTTTTCTAATAAACTTCCTTTCACTTTACTCTATGAACTTGCCCTGAATTCTTTCCTGTGTGAGGCCCAAGAACCCTCTATTAGGATTTGGATTGGGACCTCTTTCTGGTAACAATATGATGTGATGAGGATGACACTTCACCTCCATGGCCTTCCTCCCAAGAATCCATAACAGTCTATCAGAAAAACATCAGACAAACCCAAATGGAGGGACATTCTGTGAAACACTAGACCAGTACTCCTTGAAACTGGCAAGGTCATCAAAAACAAAGCAAGTTGGAGAAATTGTCACAGGTCAGAAGAGACCAAGGAGACATGACAACTAAATGTGATACGGTATTATGGATGCCATCCTGGAACAGAAGGACATTAGTGGAAAAGCTAGTGAAACCTGAGTAAAATATGGAGGTTAGTTAATAATAATGAACAGGTCGGGCACAGTGGTACATGCCTGTAGTCCCAGCTACCTGGGAGGCTGAGGCAGGAGGACTGCTTGAGCCCTGGAGATCTGGGTTGTAGAGAACTATGCCAATCAGGTGTCCACACTGAGGTCAGCATCAGTATGATGACCTGGCAGTGGGGGACCACCAGGTTGCCTAAGGAGGGGTGAACCGGCCCAGGTCAGAAACAGAGCAGGTCAAAACTCCTGTGCTGATCGGTAATGGGATGGTGCCTATGAACAGCCACTGCACTCCAATCTGGGCAACATAGCAAGACCCCATCTCTAAAACAACATATATATATATAGGCTGGGTACAGTGGCTCACACGTGTAATCCCAACACTTTGGGAGGCTGAGGCTGGTGGATCGCTTGAGGTCAGCAGTTTGAGACCAGCCTGGCCAACATGGTGAAACCCTGTCTCTAACAAAAATACAAAAATTAGCAGGGTGTGGTGGTGTGTGCCTGTAATCCCAGCTACTTGTGAGGCTGAGGCAGGAGAATCGCATGAACCTGGGAGGCAGAAGTTGCAGTGAGCTGAGATTGTGCCACTGCACTCCAGCCTGGGCAACAGAACAAGACTCCATCTTAAAAAAAAGTTTTTTAATTAATTAATTAATTAAATAATAATGAACAGATTGAGTATCTCATCCAAAATTCCTGGTACCAGAAGTGTTTTGGATTTTGGAATATTTGCATAAGTTCCACATACATAATGAGATATCTTAGGGATGGGAGGTAAGTCTAAAGAAAATGTATGCTTGTTGGCCGGGCGCGGTGGCTCAAGCCTGTAATCCCAGCACTTTGGGAGGCCGAGACGGGCGCATCACGAGGTCAGGAGATCGAGACCATCCTGGCTAACACGGTGAAACCCCGTCTCTACTAAAAAATACAAAAAACTAGCCAGGCGAGGTGGTGGGCGCCTGTAGTCCCAGCTACTCCGGAGGCTGAGGCAGGAGAATGGCGTGAACCCGGGAGGCGGAGCTTGCAGTGAGCTGAGATCCGGCCACTGCACTCCAGCCCGGGTGACAGAGCGAGACTCCGTCTCAAAAAAAAAAAAAGAAAATGTATGCTTGTTTTATATATACCGTATACACATAGCCTAAAAGTAATTTTATACGATATTTTAAATAATTTTGTACATGAAACAAAGTTTGTGTTAAGTACTTATGTCTGGAATTTTCCACTTTGGGCATCATATTGGTGTTTAAAAAGTTTTGGATTTTGGAGCATTTCAGACTTCAGATTTTTAGATTAGGGATGCTCCACTTGTACCAACATTGATTTCTTACTTATGACAGAAGTTGCATAGTAATGTAAGATGTTAACAATGGGGGAAACTGGGTAGGGGGTACACAGGGACTCTCTGAACCATTTTTGCAAGTTTTCTACAAATATAAACCTACTCTAAAATTTAAATTTTATGTTTTAAAAAATGCCTTGCGAAGCCAGGTGTGGTGGCTCACGCCTGTAATCCCAGCACTTTGGGAGGCTGAGGCAGGCGGATTGCCTGAGGTCAGGAGTTCGAGACCAGCCTGACCAACATGGTGAAACCCTGTCTCTACTAAAAATACAAAAATTAGTCGAGTGTGGTGGTACATGCCTATAATCTCAGCTACTAGGCAGGCTGAGGCAAGAAAATCACTTGAACCCAGGGGGACGGAGGTTGCAGTGAGCCGAGATCGTGCCATTGCACTCCAGCCTGGTGACAGAGCAAAACTCCATCTCAAAAAAATAAAAAATAAAAATAAAAATAAAAAAATGCCTTAAGAAAGGCACAATCATGACTGATTGACCAAGACAATGAGGGCATGGAGTCGGACAAGGGCCAGCCCTGGCAGGAATTTGTCAGCCTGGGTTTGAAGGCTGGTTTTGCTATAAATGAAGCAGGTGATCTTAGGCAAGTTCCTCAATCTCTGTCGGAGCCTCAGTTTCCTAACCTGTAACATGGAGTAATAATAACACCTACCTGTTGGTTTCTAGCCTAGGCCGGTAACATTCTTGTACATGTCTTTTGGTGAGCATATACCTCCTACCATATCTGTTGAGTGGTTACCTAGGAAATGCTGAATCACAAGGCACACACATACTCAGATGAGTAGATGCTGCCAGTGTTCCAAAATGTTTGTACCCCTCCAGTGGATTTTATGTGTTTTGTTTTGTTTTGTTTTTGTTTTGCACATACAATCAAATCCACGCTGTTTACCATTAACTCAATAAACAGAATGTTGAGCAAAAGAAACCAGACACAAAAGGGGACATGTTCTGTGGTTCCATGTATACAAAGGTCAGAGGCAGGCAAGAGTAATCAATGGTTTAGAAGTCAAAATAGTGGTTAATCTTGGTGGAAAACTAGCGATGTAAAAGTACAAGTGAGGCTCCTTGGGGGTTGGGAGGCTGGAAATGTTCTGGTTCTGAGGGCTAGCTACATGGGTATATTCACTTCGTGAAAATTCACCAGGGTGTATACTTGTGATTTGTGTCATGTTTTGAAGATATGTTGCCCTTCATACAAAGTTTACATTTTTTAAAATTATATTAAAGGACTTTAAGGAGGAGAGTGCAAATATTTTTAAAAGATGGTTCTGGCTGCTATGTGAAGAATGGGTTCTACAGAGACAGGGAAGATGCCCAAAAGCCAATTAGGAGGTTAGTACAGTGGTCCAGAAGAGAAACAAGGGTTGTTTGGGCCAAGAGTAAAGGAGTGGAGTTGGAAGAAAGAGGAAGAATACTCTATGTATTTTGGAAATAGAACCAACAAGACTTGCTGGTGGGTAGGATGTATGGGGTTAGGTATATAGGAATCAAGGATGCTACCCAGGTTCTGGCCTGAAAAACTAAGTGGATGATGGTGCCTGTATTGAAATAAGTTGGCTGTTACTTATCTGTCCTTGCCAGGTGAGCTCCTTATCTCCAGGACTGGACGTGGAGCCCGGCATGATGGAAGTACCTCTAAGATATTTGTTGAATGAGCCAGGCGTGGTGGCTCACGCCTGTAATCCCAGCATTTTGGGAGGCCGAGGCCTGCAAAGCACCTGAGGTCAGGAGTTCAAGACCAGCCTGACCAACAAGGTGAAACCCCATCTCTACTAAAAATAAAAAAAATTAGCTAGGGGAGGTGGTGTACGCCTGTAATCCCAGTTACTTGGGAGGCTGAGGCAGGATGATTACTTGAACTGGGGAGGTGGAGGTTGCAGTGAGCCAAGTGCAGTGTGCCACTGCACTCCAGCCTGGGTGACAGAGCAAGACTCTGTCTCAAAAAAAGAAAAGAAAAGAAAAGAAAAGAAAAAGGATATTTGGATATTTGTTGAATGACTAGAATGACTATCCCTCATGGAAGACCCAGAAGCCAAGTGTGGAGACAACAGAACAGCAGATATATATGGGAGAGGAAGTGCTCTCCAAAGAGGGTGGACTGCTCTTATCGGGGGTGACTCCCTGTGATTGGAGGAATTTAAGCAAAAGGCATATGTCAGGACAGTGAGAGGGATCATGGGACCGAGTGACATTTTCTCTGAGGTGCAGGCTTACAAGTATTTGTCAACACTGCCTAACTAATTCCATCGATATGGAAAGGAGAGAAGAGGTTCTCCAGGCTAGCTCTTCCTCCTCCACTTTCCAGCATTCTCCAACACAGGCATACATGAGCTTGAGCAGAACAGGATGGCAGCCCCACACTCACACCCTCTAAATGCACACCCACTGTCCCAAACCAGATGCTCTGAGCATACATCACAATCTGAGCAAACATCCCAGTCCAGGGACCAAACAACCGCCTTTTGTTTCTAATCCAGAGGCCAAGGGCCAGAGGCCAGTGCTGGGGAATAAATATGCCTTCAGTTTAAAAATGTAAGCGTGTTTTCTCACTGAAACCAAATGGGTGGGTCAAATTCTGAGGTTCCTTGATGTGATTTCCATAGTTCAGTTGGGTTTCTGTTGACTACTGTCCTCTACTGAATTCCTCTGGCTACTCCCTTCAGTCTGACTAGTTTCCTTCTTTGAAATCCTGCAGCCCTGACACTTGGAAGCAGCCAATGGTCTCCTATTCACAGCTGGGTGGTGCCTTGGTATGTCTTCTCACCCAGTGTGTCTATTTGGAGACAGGCAGCTGGGTGTTGTACAGAAAGATTTAGAGCCTGAGATTTGGATTTGAGCCCCACTTTCACATCTTATCTGGCTGATGACCTTTGCTGAGCTGTTGCTCAGACACATTTATTTCATTGATTCAAGGTCATTTCCTCTCCTCTTTCCCAGATGATCAGTGGCATCTGTTGGCCCAGAACAGTTCTAGGAGCCTGAATCTCCTGTGGAAAAGGAACACACTCAGGCCTGAGTTGGGTATTTAGTTGCAGAATAAGAAGCATGTGGAAGAAATGCATTAAAAAGATCTATTTTTATAGGGCTCTGCGCTGCTTAAAACCTTTCTAACTGGGCCAGCCGGACATCTGGACAATTCATCTCATGCCTGAGTCCACAGTAAGGGCATTTCCGGAAGAACATCAAGTTCTTTGTTGGAAATCAAACCCAAGAGCAAGAGCCCCAGAATGGGCAGGATTGAGGGGTAGTCAGTGAACCACAGGGCCAGGAAGATTTGTTGCTGGCTAATCCCTACCCAACACCCAGCCTCTCCAATACCTTCCTCCCTCCTTCTTCATCCCTCAGCTGGAGATGCCTCTCTTTAAGCCATGGGGGCCTTTTTTCTTTCTTTTTTTTATTTTTTTTTTTTTTTTTTTTTGAGACAGAGTCTCACTCTGTCACCCAAGTTGGAGTGCAGTGGTGCAATCTTGGCTCACTGCAACCTCCACCTCCCAGGTTCAAGCAATTCTCCTGCCTCAGCCTCCCAAGTAGCTGGGATTACAGGAATCTGCCACCATGCCTGGCTAATTTTTGTATTTTTAGTAGAGACGGGATTTTGCCATATTGGCCAGGCTGATCTCAAATTCCTGTCCTAAGCTGATCCACCCCCTCGGCCTCCCAAAGTGCTGGGATTACAGGCATGAGCCACTGCCTGGCCGAGCATGGGGGCCTTTTCAATGCAAAAATAACTAACCTGTTTAGGAGCTGAATGCCCTCTTTCTCCCACCCACTGTTCCCCTTTTCAAGCCAGCAGTCCAGGAGAACTTGTCAGACACTTATTTTCCCATTTTATCCAAGAAAAAGTCAACCATGTCAATGAACTGAGCAGCAACTTAAAATTTCTGACTCCTTGCTCCAAACCTACTGCTCTATAGCTCTGGCCTCAAAGCCTTTTAGAACTCAACTCCTGAGTCCTAGCAGATGTCAAGAATGACAGAGTCACCAAGTGAAAGAGTTGGTTGATGCTTTTCAGCCTCTGCCACTTTTCAGATATACCACTGAGTCCAGTGGGGTCCCAGCTTGGCTGTATGGAACAACCCCCCCGCCAACCAAAGGGGGAAATTTAGACTTCATCTTCATCCAAATCCCTGGGCCACATGCTTGGCCAGCAAACAATAGCTTCTCTACCTAACCCCTACAGTGTTCATCCATTCTTTCATTCATTCATTCATTCATTAAAAACATTTATTGAGCAACTACCAAGTCATGTGGGGTGGGGAATAACTTGGAACTTTAGAGTGTATGTAAAGATTATTTTATTTTATTTTATTTTTGAGACGGAGTCTTGCTCTGTTGCCCGGGCTGGAGTGCAGTGGCTGGATCTTGGCTCACTGCAAGCTCCGCCTCCCGGGTTTATGCCATTCTCCTGCCTCAGCCTCCCAAGTAGCTGGGACTACAGGCACCCAACACCTCGCCCGGCTAGTTTTTTTGTATTTTTTAGTAGAGACGGGGTTTCACCGGGTTAGCCAGGATGGTCTCGATCTCCTGACCTCGTGATCCACCCGTCTCGGCCTCCCAAAGTGCTGGGATTACAGGCTTGAGCCACCGCACCTGGCGTAAAGATTATTTTAAACTGAAGACACCTGAAATTCAACAGATGCAGAAAGAAGCCTTCTCATAGCTTCCCTTATCTGATTAAAAGCAGAAACTTCTGAGAAATGAAAACTGATGTAAATTCCTTCTGGTGGCAGGTCTGCTCCCAGGAAAGAAATTAAGAGTAAATCCAGGCCAGGCACAGTGGCTCACGCCTGTAATCCTAGCACTTTGGGAGGTGAAGGCAGGCAGATTGCTTGAGCTCAGGAGTTTGAGACCAACCTGGGCGACATGGTGAAACCCAGTCTCTACAAAAAGTAGAAAAATTAGCTGGGTGCATGCCTGTAGTCCCAGCTACTTGGGAAGCTGTTGCAGGAGGATCACTTGAATCCAGGAGATGGATGCTACAGCAAGCTGAGATCACACCACTGCACTCCAGCCTGGGTGACAAAAGTGAGACCCTGTTTCAAACAAAAAAATTTTTTTTTAAAGTAAATGTACCATAAATGCCTTCTCTGGGAGAGTTTTATGGTCTTGAAGAAGACAGAAGGCCCACTCATACATACATAGACAAACATTATCACACTTTCTTATCTCCTATTTGTTCTCCTAAGAACTCCTTGTCTTTCCTAAAGAAACCTATTTGTTCCTCCTATAGGAGACTTTTCTCCCTCCTTTCTTTCCTCTACTAAATGAGGTGTATAAGCCCCTGCTTCTAACCACCCCTTTGAGTTACTCATTACTGAGAATTTTCTGCATATATGTACATTCCTAGCACGAATAAACTCTTCTCTTGCTAATCTGTCTTTTGTTAGTTTAATGTGCATGTCCCCAGGTATTGAACATAAGAGGGTAGAGGAAAAGTTTTTTCTTCCCAACAGCATTTGTACCGAATCTTGTTTTACCCTCCAGTTCTCAACAGGGCCTGGACCCCCTAAGACCCTCATCTAGAACTGCCAACTTCTTTATCCTCAAACAATAAACGCTTCTCACGGGGTCGTTCAGGGTGTCCCAGTTCTTATCCTTGTTCCCCTTCTGTCCTCACTCTCCAAGTGTACCCTAACCTTAGAAGAGAAACTGTCTGAGGCATGGGTCGTGAGCCAGATTCATTCCTTTCCCAGTACACCCTCAAGTCTAAGTCTAGAATCGAGAATCTAGATTAATGCCTGGGGGGCTCCTGCCAGGGAGTGTGGTGGCCTTTGGCCACATGAGCTTTGGTGCATCAAGTCCAGACCCCTTCAAAATCTCACAAGCCAAGTGAGTTGCAGAAAAGCCTCTTCATTTTTCTGATAATCCAGCTCATATTTGCTGAATCAGACAGCCACATATTTCCAAAGGGCAAACTTTCCTTCTCAGAATAGTACCGCTTAACCCTTAAAAAGGAAAGGAAAGCATTGGTAAGAGCCCTATAGTTTGTAAGGCAACCTCTCTAATCCTCTGCTAATACTTCACTCACCCTGAGGCCTGCCAGGAACAAGAAAGGGTCCCAGGTTGAGCCAAGACTTCTTAAAGTCGGCTGTCAGCTACGCACACAAAGAAACAGCAGAAGCTTTGAAATTACCACTTGTAAAGGCACAATTGCATTCATGGGCCAGCGGGCGGGGGCTGGCTCTTCTTCTATGCCACTATTGGGAGGTGGGAAATAGGGAGAAGTTCATTCTTCCCTTGATCTTAGCATTTGCGCATGTAAAATTGAGGTGCTTAAGCCATCTAGGCAGTTGAAAATAAAGCTCCCAGGAGTGACCTGGCTCACGCCTGTAATCCCAGCACTTTGGGAGGCCTGGGCAGGTGGATTATGAGGTCAGGAGATCGAGACCATCGGAGCCAACATGGTGAAACCCAGTCTCTACTAAAAATACAAAAATTAGCTGGGCATTGTGGCATGTGCCTGTAATCCCAGCTACTCAGGAGGCTGAGGCAGGAGTATCCCTTGAACCCAGCAGTCGGAGATTGCAGTGAGTTGATCCCTACAGATAGAGGTGAAAACCATCAGCTGTAAAATGGCAGCCCATGCTGTGGAAATGGGGATGTTCCCATGGGGACACAAGGAGAAGGCAGAACCTGTTTTCCCCACTCAGCTCTGTGAGGATGTTCTTCCTGTAAACCAGAAAGTATCTGAGATGGGTCTCCATTAATTTACAAGTTTATTTTTCCAAGATTAAGAACATGTCCTTAAATTGATTGAGACCTGTCTTAGGTAATTTTTGGTTTACAAGTTGGTAACCAACGGAAGGGACTCTGAGTGGCAGTAGCCCGGATGTTTAACAAATCTCCTTTCAGTGCTTGGCACCAGCTTGGGCTATCTTGATTGTTCAAACCAATAGGACAATTCCCTAAGGCCTGGGACCTTCCCCCCTCCATAGAACCCCTGATCCAAATGTTGATTGAGATCTAAGATTTATTTTGGGCAGGGCACGGTGGCTCACACCTGTAATTCCAACACTTTGGGAGGCCAAGGAGGGCAGATCACGAGGTCAGGAGTTCAAGACCAGCCTGACCAACATGGCAAAATCCAATCTCTACTAAAAATACAAAAATTAGCCTGGCATGTGGGAGGCTGAGGCAGGAAAATCGCTTGAACCCAGAAGGCAGAGGTTGCAGTGAACTGAGATCACGCCAGCCTGGGCAACAGAGCCAGACTCTGTCTCAAAAAAAAAAAAAAAAAAAAGATTTATTTTGCTGTATGCCTCCTCTTCTGGAGTTTTACTTGCTTCCCAACAAGGAAGGTGAGTTTTCCTGCTTCCATGATAATGGAGGGCAGGCAACTCCTTTCTGGGAGTCTCAGCTTATTTCCAACAGGGACGGCAAGTTTGAGTCTTCTCCTGCTTCTAGGATGGTAGAGAGCAGTTTTCAGCCTGGGCCCCATTCTTAGGTAAGTAGCTGAATTGGGGTTTTCTCTAGGAAATTTTTCTCTAGGAAAACCCCGAGATCCTGCCAACAAACACAAGGTGGTGTAGAGCAACATGCTGTTTTAATGAGCGCCTGGGTGCAGACAGGCTGAGGCCTAAAATGGCGGCAGCACCAAATGACGATAGGGCAGAGATTTTATAGTCTCCTGTAAACAGGAAATGTCTCAGTCTGATGTAACTGCCTAGCGGTACCCTGACAGCCTCTCTCTTGGTCTTCAGCGGGTACCTGTCTTCCGGCCAGCTAGCTCGCTTCCTGCTGCTGTTATCTTGCTGATGAAGGCCGCTGGCGCCAGTGGGCTTGACCTTGGGACTGGGCCTGAGAAGGGAGGAGTTATTCACTGCCCCCCACCACCTCCAGCTTCCAGGCCCCAGGGAAAGTCAGTTTCCATCTTTTTCCCGTTGGGTTTGACCAACTCTACCTGACTTGGTCAAATTCAAAGGGAAGTTCCAAATTATGGGGAACAAGGTCTCTGAATTGGTGAAATCCCTGCAGCTGAAAAAAGAAAAAAAAAGAGAAAAAACAAGAAAGAGAGAGGGAGAGAAAGAAAGAGAGGGAGAGGGAGAGGGAAAGGGAAAGGGAAGATTTTGACTACCTGAGGAGTTTTATTTACATAACAAGGCCACCTTTTGCTAGCCAAGCCCAAACTGACAGAGCCATGGCAGCTGTCCCTGCTGTAGTTGCGTAGCTATGATTCTGCGTCTTGTTTTTTACATGGTGACAGCCTGGGTTTGGTTCCTAAGTCAAGCCCTTTCTAGTTTGATATTTGTGTTACTTTCAAACTATCAGCAGTTTGATCCAGCAAAAATATGATAATAAGAGATTTTAAAAGATTTTTTAAGAGCTCAATGGTTAAGTCAGCTTAACTAAAATCTAATATCTAAGATATATACACACACACATATATAAGCATATATATATATATATATATACACACACACACACACACATACACACACTTTTTTCTCTCCTAGGATCTTGTTTTTTAAGAAAAAGGTGTTTTTCTTCTCAATCCACTGAATTCTGTTGTGTCCATTTACTTCTGCCTGTCACTCCTTCCTCTTACTGTAGCAGGACGAGCCGCAGACGAAACTCCTCAGACACCGAGTAAAAGAAGAAAGGGGTTTATTCGGCCGGGTGCATCGGCAAGACTCCTGTCTCAAGAGCCAAGCTCTCCGAGTGAGCAATTCCTGTCCCTTTTAAGGGCTCACAACTCTAAGAGGGTGCACAAGAGAGAGTCGTGATCAATTGAGCAAGCAGAGGGTACGTGACAGGGGCAGCATGCACTGGTTATTAGATCAGAACAAAACAGGACAGGGATTTTCACACTGCTTTTCTATACAATGTCTGTAATCCATAGATAACAAAACCGATTAGGTCAGGTGTCGATCTTTAACTACCAGGCCCAGTGTGTGGCTCCAGGCTGTCTGCTTGTGGATTTCATTTCTGTCTTTTAGTTTTTACTTTTTCTTTCTTTAGAGGCAGAAATTGGGCATAAGACAATATGAGGGGTGGTCTCCTTCCTTATTCCCCCGCTTTGAGACTCTCACTCAATAGTGGGAGTTCTCACTTTCATTTTTACTATCCATGTCTTCTTGCAAGACAGATCGATAGTGATTCATATAGTACACTTGTGCTGAAGCATTTTGGTGAACTAAGGTAGCGATGAAGCTTTTTATCATTTGAAGAAGTACAGGTAGCAAACAAGGGAGCAGTAGGCAGGTTCCTGTTACTATTATAACCCTTATTATAAAAGTCTTAAATCCTCCTAGCGCTGGGAACCATTTTCTAAACATGGCCCCAGGATCAAATCCATGCCACACGTGCACAGGCACATGTGCCAGTTTTGTCATATCTCTAAAACTATGTCTTCAATTACTTGCCCTTGATTATCTGTGTGTAGGCAGCAATTAGTAAGGTTAAATTTCCTACAGACCTCTCCTTCAGCTGCTAGTAAGTAGTGGAGAGCTAATCTATTTTGATAGATAGCATTTCTCATCTGAGTTTCTTGCCAGGTCAGAATAGTCAAGGCTATGCTGGTGTTATTAGTGATTATTTTGAAGACAGCTTGTAACCGTATGATTCAGCTGATCATGTAAATGGGGGTCTGGTATCCCCACAAGCCGTCTTGTCCCTAAGTAGCAGGCCCGTAATATTGTATGATTCTCTCAGAGGGCCATTTATCATTTTTTCAATTTCCTATAGCTATGGTTCTCTTTTTGCGGGAAGCATAGACAGGGAAGCCCAGGAGTTCACCTGTTTTTATGGGCAGTAGGAAGACAGATGGTTTAGTAGTGCCAATAACACAACTACCTGCCCACTGGTCAGGTAATTTGGCATAAGCTCTATGCCCACATATCCAGTATAATCCTGTGGGGGCTGTCCAGTCCCAGTGGGACTCCGGGTGGGTCCACACGGTTTGCAACTTTGGGAATTTACTAAATGGATTTCTCTCTGTGTGATTTGAACTTCACCAAGTGACTGTTCTTGTGGTACCATTATACAGTTTCTGTCTCAGACAACTAAGTCGTCCTACAGGGTGAGTGAATTCTTTTCCTTCTCTAGCTATGCAATATTGCCCAATAATTGAGGCTTTTAGGACCCAGAATTATCAGGTGATTCTTTTGAGCCAGGAATTCTTCCGGAACTGGGTCTGTAGGTACTAATTCTCGGGCTTCCCATGGCCATTGATCTCCTGTTACAATTCCTCCACATACATAACAAGAAGTGACATTGAGAGACTGGGCTACATGCTTGGCTAATTGCAAAAACAAATATCTTGTTTTTCCTGGAATTTCTGGTACTGGCACATTTAGTTCATCATAGAAAATTTGAAACACTGGCTCAGGAGAGCGTTTGTAAACTTCTCCTCAAACCAAGATATTTACTTGAGGATCCAGTCCAGCCCCATCAATTCCTGAGGTCACATGCTTCTCTTTCTTTTAGCGAGGATCAAGGGGATTGGTTATTACTAGCTCTAAGGGGTTACATTGTCCTTTAGCACAGGAAGGGCTATTTTTTCCTTTCTGAAGGTAGACTGGATCCTGTTCATTTTTTTTTTTTTATTGAAGTGGTCTAAATGACACAAGATCAGTATTTATATTTATTTCCACACAGTCCTAATTTATGACAGATGTACTTATTTTCTGCCATATAGCCTCTTTTCTAATTAAGAGAACCACACCTTATTCCTAACTTATTACTATTAATGAAAACACCGGCATCAAATTTTAAGGTGACTTGTTTGGGCACCCCTTTTTCTTCTGTTTTGGCTACACTTTACTCGTATGGTTTATGAGCCCCCACCAGTCCTCAGTCCTTAATCTTATTTTTAAAACTGTGGTCATGGGAGGCTCAGATGGGACATAACACACATCAGGTTGGTCATTTCCTGGGCTACATACCTTGTACAGAATAACATTATACAAACAAGTTCTTTTTAGAGTTCCAGTACACTTATAATAACCATAAAATAATAGGACCGTAGCAACCTTTTGTCCTCCCTCAGTGACTTGATGTATACACTGGGAACAGTCCTCAGTCTGAGGAAGGTCAATTGAAGTCCTTACTGTAAAAGTCCAAATTTCAAGGAAATTGAGTCCCTCAATGAGTTTTATCATGCTTTGGTCATGCATGGACCAGTCAGCTTCTGGGTGTGACTGGAGCAGGGCTTGTCGTCTTCTTCAGAGTCACTTTGCAGGGGTTGATGAAGCTGCTCCCATCCACGTACCACTCACAGTCTACTGATGTTTAAGGATGGTCTCGGAGGTTGGACCTGCTTGAATAAACTGAGTCCAACACCTCTACACAGTTATGTTCAATTGGGCTCTCTGATATCAGGAGCAAGGTGGTGGGGTTTAGGGTGTTGCAAACTTCAATAGTTAAGTGGGGATTTTCACAGAGCAAGTTTTGGTACTTGGTTAATCTAGCATTTGTTAACCAATGATGTCCTTTGGTAGTCACTAAAGTTACCACAGCATGGGGGGCCTTATATTCAGGTTTTGCCTAAGGGTTAGTTTATCTGCTTCTTGTGCTAACCGGGCTGTTGCTGCCAGGGCCCTTGGACCTGGGGGCCTGTCTAGTTGTTTTGAGAGATAGGCCACTGGCCTTGGCCAGGGCCCCACAGTCTGGGTTAAAAATCCAACTGCCATTTTTTTCTCTCTCTGACACGTAGAGTGTAAAGAGTTTTGTCAGGTCAGGTAGCCTCAGGGCAGGGACCGACATGAGCTTTTCTTTTAACTCATGAAAAGCTCGTTGCTTTTGGTTGTAATAGATGTAGTTTAGCTAATCTACATTTTTATTAACTGTCACCCACTAAAATACTGACTCAAATCTTGCAGCTATTTGATTTCAAGCTTTAAATTGATCTGGTATTCCTCATGGGACTCCAATTGCATCTAAATAGACATGAGAGTCAAAATACCCGTAAAGGGCTTCTCTTGCTTTATGATGTCTTATTTTTCCTCCCTCTGGTTGATGAAATGCCAGGGTAAAAGGGATAGCCAATTGGACTAAAGTACAAGTGCCACTCCAGTTATTTGGCAGAGTGCCCAGTAAAGGTCCACCACAATACCACCACACATTGCTCAGGGATGAAAAAGGGCTGACTGATTGATAAGCTCTTGAAAATTCTTAAGCTCACTGTATCTTTTCAGATCTCCAAGGAACACTAAGTTTCCTCCCTGTTGTGAGAGACACGAAGTGAACTTAGTGTTTGGAGACCAAAGCTGGATGGCCCTCAGGAGCTCACCCGCAGGGTGCCAAACTTTGGGATATAGCAGGGAGAGCTTGGCACATAAGTAACCTTATTACTCCAGGTTGTAGAATCCTGGAAAAGAGCTACCATTCGCCCACACCTGGTCCACTGGAGGACCACCTTAGTGTAAAGGGGACAATCTGGGCCTCTGGCCTGCCATGTGCACAAGCATAACAATTGCTTTTGTTTAACATGCAGATGGAGTATTTGATCCATTTTAACAAGGCATTTGCATCTTGGTATCCTGTCTTAACTGCTAAAGTTTGTTTTAAGTCTTTAACTTCTATGATCCTCTAGTAAAATGAATGTATGGCTTTAGGAAATTACAAAAACTGGTTGGGGCAGTCCTTGCTCTTTAGTGGTCCACAGAATGTTGGACCAACTATGGCATGAAAGCTCTACAATGGGGGGCAACACTCCTGGTTGGCACTGGGGTCTTTATTGAAATCTCCCCAGATTAAATGGTCCTAGTTTACTAATATCCAGTCTGAGGAGAGTCAGGAGGGACAGAAGTACTTTTCTGAAGTAGAAAGCTGTCTTTGACTTGGCATATCCTCACAGGATATAACAAGGCAAGCATTAAATGCAATAGTTTGAGGCAAAATTGACTTGGTTCTGTTAATAACTAGATGGTCAGCAATAGAGCGAGGAAAGAAAAAACAGAACTAGAATAGATGAAAAGAGTTAAATTTTTCTTAGCTTTAGTTTGGTAGGGTTTTCCCCTGGGACTATGGCCCACGACTCTGGAGGAGGTGGCGCTTTCTTGAGTCTTGGTGCTTAGTAGCACAAGATAGGGTCCCCTTCCCAGGCTGGCTCGAGTTTTTCTTCTTTCCACCCTTTGATGAGAACGTGATGCAGGTTTACCGGAAATTCTAGGGGTGGTACATGTGATAAAAGACTTTTAGTTTTTGAGAGAAAGGAAAGTGGAAGATAAACCAAATATATAATTTTTAAGAAATTGACCTTTTGTTTTAAATGTGGGGACCTTGGCAGTGGACTTTGTAGTCCTTATTGCCTTTTTACTGAGAAATTTTCTTTAGCACCTATTTTTATTAGTTTTTAAACCAAAGAAAGCCAAATACCATTTTAGATTTAACAATGCTTCTTGTATGATTTTTATACCAGATAAGCTAAATTTTATCTTTATATTAGTGTGTATTAACATTAAATCTAATTTTAATAAAACCTTATAGACATATTTATCTAATTTTTAATGTTTGACCGTAAGGTAAGATTTTATAGACTGTTTTTAACCTTTTATAATTTTTGCTAAAGAGCAGGTTGGTGCTTTAAGAAAAACCTGTTATGCTTTTACTTTAATGTCCAGTTCACAGAAAAACTGGATGATACTTCCTTAACTTTAGCTAATATGTAAATTTTCTTTACAATTAACATTTTAGGCTGGGCGCGGTGGCTCAAGCCTGTAATCCCAGCACTTTGGGAGGCTGAGATGGGCGGATCACGAGGTCAGGAGATCGAAACCATCCTGGCTAACACAGTGAAACCCCGTCTCAACTAAAAAATGCAAAAAACTAGCTGGGCGAGGTGGCGGGCGCCTGTAGTCCCAGCTACTCGGGAGGCTGAGGCAGGAGAATGGCGTGAACCCG
>NW_012116021.1:1730717-1737297 GCF_000951035.1 Colobus angolensis palliatus | reverse complement strand
CCGCCAGCTCGTCCGGCTAGTTTTTTGTATTTTTTAGTAGAGACGGGGTTTCACTGTGTTAGCCAGGATGGTTTCGATCTCCTGACCTCGTGATCCGCCCATCTCGGCCTCCCAAAGTGCTTGGGATTACAGGCTTGAGCCACCGCGCCTGGCCTACAAATATTTCTTTCTTTAAACAACCAGTTAATTTATTTCAAGACAAGAATTTACCATATAATACTCTTTTTATATAAATTCTTCCCCCTCTTTTTTTTCTTTTTTTTCCTTAGGATACTTCTGAACTGGTGAGGTATGCTCACAATGAGGTTTCCTCCAAAAGTTTTTTTTTTTTCTTTTACTTTTTGTTGTTGTTGTTGTTAGCAAAGCAGTTGTCGCTACAGATTGAATGCATTTGGGCCATTGGTGGGTTACTGGGTTAAGGATTTTTGATAGGAAGGCCTTAGTGCTTTCGGGATAAACTCTTGTTTACATTGACATCAAAGTGGTATTGGAATATTACAGGGTTACGGAGAATATCTTCAATTATCAATTATAGGTTTTAAATTTACCTTGGCTTTTAAAGGAATAGTGTATACTTTTTTTTTAACTACTTGTATATCTCTCTCTTTCTTTCTCTCTTTGACTTTGTCTTTGACTTTCCTTTTGCCTCTGTCTCTTCTCTCTCTCTCTGCCTCTCTCTTTCTTTGTCCCTCTCTCTCTCTCCTTGACTCCCTCTTTGTCTGTCTCTTCCTCTCTTTGCCTCTTTTCCTCTCTGTCTCTTTCCTTTCTCTCTCTGCTGGTCTTTCCTTGCTCTGCCAGCTGCTTATGCTGCAGTTCTCTCAACTACTGTGTGTTGGGGAAGGGGGGTCTAAAACCAGCTGTAACCAAGTGTCTATGTATGGGAACTGGTCTGGGTTCCCTGGCTTACAGGTTACCTTGTGCCATCTCTTTGAAAAAAGAGACCTGTCCAGGCTTCCTTCTAATGGCCAACGTACCTCTAATGCTGGCCAGTCTATCTTACACAAAGTTTTAAGTTTTCCTAGTGTCAAAGGAGACTAGTATAAAGGAGACTCCATAGTCTCCTTTAAATTCTTTTTTGAAATTTTTCAACATAGTTCCTAGTAGGGTGGGCTTATTTGTGCCTGACCTATGCTTCTTCGAGACAAAACACCACACTCACACTACACACACACCACGAAACAAAGAACAGGTAAAAACGGCACACACACACTTTTGTAGTTTGCACCAAACCAAAATCAAAACCAAAATCAGAGTATCCAGAAATCCAAGACTGGTCAAAACAAAAACCAAAGTATCAAGCAATCCAAGTCAAGTCTAAAACAAAAACCAAAGTGCCACATGGGTGATCAGGCCATGCTTCCGTTCAAATGGAATAGGCAAGTTCCCAAGGCCAATCCTGTCAAGCAATTCAAACCAAGTCAAAACCAAAACAAAAGTGCTGATAAAGGCATGCCGTGGGTGATCAGGCCACGCTTGCACTCAAATGGAGTGGGCAAGTTCCCAAGACTGGTCCTGTCAAGCAATTCAAACTAAGTCAAATACAAAACCAAAACCAAAGTGCCAATAAAGACAAGCCATGGGTGATCAGGCCACGCTTCCACTCAAATGGAGTGGGCAAGTTTCAAAGACTAGTCTAACCAAGTTTAAGAGTCCAGATTCCAAGTGCCCATTCCTTCCTGGTGTTCAGCCACTGCGTTGATCCTCCATGGGGGCCTGCCACACACTGCTCTGAATGAGGCGTCCCACAGGGGCAAATGCCTACCCGGGAGTGCTCTCAGGATCCGCCTCACTCAGGCTGGTCCGAGTCCCCCCCAAGGATGTTCCATAGGGCAGGCTTAAGCCGCCTAAGAAGCTGCCTCGACTATCTGCCAATCACCTCGCTTCCCCGTCAGGGAACCAAGAAATGTAGCAGGACGAGCCACAGACAAAACTCCTCAGACACCGAGTTAAAGAAGGGTTTATTTGGCTGGGGACATCATCAAGACTCCTGTCTCAAGAGCCAAGCTCCCTGATTGAGCAATTCCTGTCCATTTTAAGGGCTCACAACTCTAAGGGAGTGTGCGTGAGAGGGTCGTGATCAATTGAGCAAGCAGGGTGTACGTGACTGGTGGCTGCATGCACCAGTAATTAGATCGGAACAAAACAGGATAGGGATTTTCACAGTGCTTTTCTATACAATGTCTGTAATCTATAGATAACAAAACCGATTAGGTCAGGGGTTGATCTTTAACTACCAGGCCCAGGGTGTGGCACCCAGCTGTCTGCTTGTGGATTTCATGTCTGCCTTTTAGTTTTTACTTTTTCTTTCTTTGGGGGCAGAAATTGGGCATAAGACAATATGAGGGGTGGTCTCCTCCCTTATTCCCACCCTCTGCTGCATGAAGGATATAAATGGTTCCTAACAGCCTAGGATTCCTTTAAGAAAACAGAGAAGGCTCCAGGTTTCCTTTTGGGAGAAACCTCTTTTTTTCCTTATGGAACCCCAAGAGTGTAAACAGACAAATTCCTCTCAGATCTGTAAACCAAAAGTATCTGAGACAGGTCTCAATCAGTTTAGAAGTTTCTTTTGCCAAGATTAAGGTCAAGCCTGTGACACAGCCTCAGGAGGTCTTGACAACATGTGCCCAGGGTCTTAAGACTACAGCTTGGTTTTACGCATTTCAGGAAGGCGTAAGATATTAGTCAATACATATAAGATGTACGTTGGTTCAGTCCAGATTCAGAGAGAGTAGATTGCAAATGTTTCTTATCAGATTTAGAAAGTGTTCTTACCAGACTGTTCTATCAGTCGTAAGGTCTGTGTTGATGTTAATGCTGGTCAGCTGTGCCTGAATTTCAATGGGACCAGGGCATAATAGGGTATGTCTGACTCCTGGCTTCCCATCATGGGCTGAACTAGTTTTTCACTTTCACTTTGGAATTCCCTTGGCCAAGAGGAAGGATCATTCAGGTGGGTGAGGGGGTTGGAACTTTATTTTTGGCTTACAAATCTTCAAATGCTTGTTCTTGTATTATGTTACCTGATCTTTTTTCTACCAAAATCGTTATTACCCTACACAGAGGTTACTCTTGCATATTTGAGATAATAGGTGGTGTGGTTTAAACACTTAGAGAAATGTCTTTGTAACAGTGTATTGTAAGCACATTACATGGCCTAGTCCCATGATGTCACTCTATTTTTGGAGAACTAGGATTCAGCGTGGGATCCGCCCAGAGCTCAGAGGTCCAGTTAAAAGATAGAGACTAAATTTAAAACAACCTATCTAAATAAAATTTGTCTCCTTATCAAATCCTATGGTATATTTCTATCATTTTATGTTTGGCTTGGTATCCATTTTTAATCTCCTGCTAACACACCTAGACTTTGTCTGCACTTTGAGATGAATTTCACTATCTGATTTTCGCTAAGAGTTATTCCTTTGGTATGCACATTTAGAGCTATCTAGCTGACAATTGCCTAGGGAAATGAAACTGATTATCAAGAAATTAGAATTCTAAAACAGAAGACTAAAAAGGAGAATTTTATGAATCTATGAGCTTCTATCTGCATGTCTAATATATCTATGCATTTATGTGTTATGTATATGATGTTTCACTATCAAAAATATATAAGGCCGGGCGCGGTGGCTCAAGCCTGTAATCCCAGCACTTTGGGAGGCCGAGACGGGTGGATCATGACGTCAGGAGTTCGAGACCATCCTGGCTAACATGGTGAAACCCCGTCTCTACTAAAAATACAAAAAACTAGCCGGGCGAGGTGGCGGGCGCCTGTAGTCCCAGCTACTCAGGAGGCTGAGGCAGGAGAATGGCGTAAACCCGGGAGGCGGAGCTTGCACTGAGCTGAGATCCGGCCACTGCACTCCAGCCTGGGTGACAGAGCGAGACTCCGTCTCAAAAAAAAAAAAAAAAAAAAAAATATATATATATATATATATATAAAAGAACTCTAATTAATTGACTTAAAAAAAAAAGCACTTAAAACAAATACTTTATCAGGGTCAGGCACAGTGGCTCACGCCTGTAAGATCCCAGCACTTTGGGAGGCCGAGGCAAGTGGATCACCTTAGGTCGGGAGTTCAAGACCAGCCTGACCAATATGGAGAAACCCCGTCTCTACTAAAAATGCAAAAAATTGGCCAGGTGTGATGTCGTATGCCTGTAATCCCAGCTATTCGGGAGGCTGAGGTAGGAGAATTGCTTGAACCTGGGAGGTGGAGGTTGCAGTGAGCCTAGATTGTGCCATTGCACTCCAGCCTGGGCAACAAGAGCGAAACTCTGTCTCAAAAAAAAAAAAAAAGTTTCTTAGAAAAATAGGAACTTTAAGTCCAAATGCTTTTTCAAGTTCACATGACTTAAGTAAATCCTTAATAAGCTGGTTTTAGTTGGTAAGATAAAATTAGAAATGTCTTCAGAATTCTTAACATACATTATTGTTTAGATTTATTAGTCAAGTGGTTTCATATTTATCTCTCCTAAATATTATGTCAGCCAGGCGTGCTGTCTCATGCCTGTAATCCCCGCACTTTGGGAGGCTGAGGTGGGCGGATCACCTGAGGTCAGGAGTTTGAGACCAGCCTGGCCAACATGGCCAAACCCCATCTCTACTAAAAATACAAAAATGTGTTGGGAGTGGTGGCACGCACCTGTAATCCCAGCTACTTGAGAGGCTGAGGCAAGAGAATCGCTTGAACCTGGGAGGTGGAGGTTGCAGTGAGCTGAGATCACACCATTGCATGCTAGCCTGGGTGACGAGAGTGAAACTCTGTCTCAAAAAAACCTAAAAATTTGGCATGAGGGTTACTATCTTTGTGTAAATTTATATAAATAAGGTATTTAATTAAATTGTTGGTTTGATGGAAACAGCTAAATCCCTAGTTATTGGCCGAAAAAAAAAAGAAAAAAACTTTATTTAACCTTTATGTTCTTACTTACGTAAACACTTGAACTTCACAGGCTATAAAAATGGTTAACAAGGAAATAATACTAAATGATGACTATCACAGTCTTTTTCTCTTTTCTTTCTTTTCTTTTTTTTGTTTTTTTGTTTTTGTTTTTGTTTTTGTTTTTGTTTTTTGAAACATGGTCTCCCTCTGTTGCCCAGGCTGGGGTGCAGTGGCATGATCACAAGTCACTGCAGCCTTGACCTTCCAAGCTCAAGCAATCCTCCCACCTCAGCCTCCGAAGTAGCTGGGACCACAGGCTCACACCACTACATTGGCTAATTTTTTTTTTTTGTAGCGGCTGGGTCTCATCATGATGCCCAGACTGGTCTTAAACTTCTAAGTTCAAGCAATCCTCCTACCTCAGCCTCCCAAAGTGCTGAGATCCTCCTACCTCAACCTCCCAAAGTGCTCAGGCTCCCACAGTGAGCCACTGTGCTCAGCCCCTATACTTTAAATAATCACTAGATTGCTAATAATACCTCATACAATGTAAGTGCTATGTAAATACTTGTTATACTGTATTTTAAAATTTGCGTTATTTTTTATTGTTGTATTTTTTCCACAAATATTTTCAATCCACAGCTGGTTGAATACAAGGATGTAGAACTTGTGGATACAAAGGGCCGACTGTAGTTGTAACTTGCACAAGCCCAGGTATATAAAAGGAATTAAAATTTGTTTTGTTCACATATCCTTTCTTGTTCCCCAAGACCATTGTTCCTCAAGAGAAATTATAGTCTCTTCCTTCTTTGTGATCACAATGCCTGGCTTACAGTAGGTGCTCAGTAAATGTTACAGAAGCATCATGTTCTCAAGCTCTTGCTGAACCTAGACCCAGCCTCCCTTTCAAAGAGGACTGTTCTGCCAGGTGCTTCACTCCATGTCCTACTTCTTTGCTCAAGTCCCTGGGGCCCTCGGACCTCCTGAATTTCCACCACTACTGCAGGGATCTGATCTTCCAATTCTCTAGTTTTCTTCCACTGATGAAACTGTTGGTTCCAGTCTTTAAGTCTGCTGGGAAAAGACAAAACAAACATACAAACAAAAAACTGGCAATAGACAGGTTAACAGGAAAAAAAGCATACACATTTATTTGTATGGGAGTGGGAAGCAGGGTGTAGGGGCAAAGGGAAAACTTACCCTTTGCCCTCTGAAGGTTCACTGAAAAATCACCTGACAAATGGTGGGAGAAAAGGTGCGCAAATTTATTTGATCCTAGTTTTATGTGACATGAGAACCTTCAGAAAGAAGGTTCAAGGATATAGGAAAATTGTCCATTTTTATGCTCAGGTTCCACATGGTATGGATATTCAGAAACGTGATTGGTCAAAAGGGTATGATGCAGCGCTAATAGACTGAGCGGGGAAACCCAGCAAGCTCTCTCAGTGTAAATTCTTCTTAGCGCCTCTGTGCAGCATTCCTTCTTTCTGGGTATGGGGCAAGACCCTCTCTGGAACAGAGGTCTTATGATCTACAAGATAGGTCAGATAAGATATATCAATTTCTGGCCGGGCGCGGTGGCTCAAGCCTGTAATCCCAGCACTTTGGGAGGCCGAGACGGGTGGATCACGAGGTCAGGAGATCGAGACCATCCTGGCTAACACGGTGAAACCCCGTCTCTACTAAAAAATACAAAA
>NW_012116021.1:1719082-1730169 GCF_000951035.1 Colobus angolensis palliatus | reverse complement strand
AAAAATTAGCCAGGCACGGTGGTGGACACCTGTAGTCCCAGCTACTCGGGAGGCTGAGGCAGGAGAATCACCTGAACCCGAGAAGCGGAGGTTGCAGTGAGCTGAGATCATGCCATTGCACTCCAGCCTGGGCAACAGAGAGAGACTCTATCTCAAAAAAAAAAAAAAAAGGTAAGTTTCTTTACAGCCAGTTCTTACACAGAAAGGCTGGGGTGGCAGCAGAGTTAGTAATATTTTTGGGTTTTATGGCTGGCTTTGGGGAAAAGGGGTCTGGTTTTCATGACCTCCCTTGGGAAAGAGGGATTCTAGTTTCTATGGCTAGCCTCTAGAGAGAACGAGAGTCTAGAAACAGGAGATTAGAAGGTTAGAGAGAGCTGCCTCTGAGGCCTTCTTTTTGGGCTATTGTTTTACGACCCCCAACAGAGGCATCACAGAAAAGCAAATACCCAGTAACCCAATGAAGTTTTCTAATCATCACTGTTTAAGGAATGGGATATGTTTGAGAAATGCACCATTAGTCAATTTCATCCTTGTGGGAACATCATAGAGTGCCCTTACACAAACCTGGATGGCATAGCGTACCACACACCTAGGCTATAGGTATAGCCTATTACTCCTAGGCTATAAACTTTACTGTATGTTACTGCACTGACTACTGTAGGCAGCTGTAACACAATGGTGACTATTTGCATATCTAAACATGTCTAACCATAGAAAAGATAATATGTTACACTATGACATTATCAAGGCTAGGTGTCACTAGATGATAGAAATTTTTCAGCTCAGCCAGGCCTATGGCCTCACACCTGTAATCCCAGCACTTTGGGAGGCCAAGATGGGAGGATCACTTGAGGCCAGGAGTTCAATACCAGCTTGGGCAACATGGTGAGACCCCTGCCTCTACAAAAAAAATTTAAAAATTAGCCCAGTATGATGGTGTGCACCTATAGTCCCAGCTACTCAGAGGCTGAGGCAGGAGGATTGGTTGAGCCAAGGAGGTCGAGGCTGCAGTGAGCCATGAATCAGCCTACTGCACTGCAACCTGGGCAAGAGTGAGACCCTGTCTCAAAAAAAGAAAAAAAAAATTAGCTCCCTTTTTTTCTCATGGGGCCACCATTTTACATGTGGTCTGTCATTGACTGAAACATCCTTACCCATCTAGCGGAGAGGGAAGTGGGGTATGTAGGCCACCTACATACAGATGGTTATGAAAAAAAAAAAAGGATAAGCCTTCAGAAGAATAGGTAATAGACTGTCTGGATGAAACGTCAAATTTAATCTCTCCTAGGTTTGAGTCCTGTGACATGTTAATCTTCCTGATAGATACAAATTTCTAGGGAGGGTTTTCATGACAATTGGCTTCCTTCTGGAGAATCTACCTTTACTCAGATAAGGGAAATTCAGGAAACGCCCCTCTGTGTATCCACTGTTTTCCCAGATGCCTTCAGTTTGAAGCAATCAGCATAACAATGTGGCATTTTAGGGGGTGATAGCTCCTGGGTTCATTCAAAATATTAGCAACATGCTTGGCTGCTTAACTCCCTCATCACAATACTCAAGAAGGTATTGTGGATATTATTCCTTAACTGGAACAAAATCTTAGTCAATGAGCAATTTCATAGGGTGGTGCAAAACATTACTTTTTATTTTTCCCATAAGGGCAGGCTTGGATAGAGATCCAGGCATCCCCTTTTCTCTCTGGTATTCCTCTCTTTCCCTTTTTTGTCCTCTCTGCCCTCCCTGCAAGCCTGGTACCACCCTAACAGCTGACATGTGTGGTCCTGGAACCTTGTTCCTGGTTCCATCCTAGAGGAGTGGGCAGAGATGGGGACTTACCTACTCTAGGGGTCTTGGGTCTTTCAGATTCACCAAGGTGAGAATCTGCAGGCAGACAAACCTTTTTTCATGACCTCTCCTAACCTGACTTTGCCTCATTATCATGCTAAAAATTTCTTTTCTACTAGGGTTGGAGGGGAAAGAACAAAAGTAGGGTGTCCTACAGAACACCAGACAGATCCCTCTAATTATTTATAAGCCTCAGTTGATTCATATTTGCAAAATGGCTCTGAAAATTTTCAAATGGTTTATTAAATTTTCCATCCTCATACTGAGCATGTCCTATCTGGCAAGCCTGTGTTGGATGCCAATGGAACATGAAGGTGACCAGGAGAAGCTCCAAGTCCCATGGGGAAATAAGCTCATCCAGGACTAACAAAGCACAAGTGCCCAGTGCCCATCTCAACAAAACCACAGTGGCTCTCAGAGACAGGTCAGACTGCTTGAATCACACATAGCACACTCTGAATGTCTCTCCATAAGGCCTTCTGACTGCAGATTTAGTGCCTTTCAGCTGCCAGGGATGTCAGCCGAACTCTCAAAACCCCACACCAGATAAAATTCTATTTTCTCCATGAAAAAGCATGTGGGTAGCCACTTGCTGCTTGAACTCCCTGAAGGATGTGTTTGGGAGGGAGGATCAGGAGGGTCTCCCAACACCCTCCCCATTCTGAATTAGCACCGGAACCCTGTTTCCTGCATTCCTGGGGTGACAGTCCCCTGCTTGCTTTCCAGTACCTCCCAGAGAACTCCTGCACAAGTGCTGTCCTGAACTTCCCCACGGGGACCCACAGCCTTCTTCTTACCCTCTCTAAGTAGTATGACCATTTTCCCCTATGCTGCGACTGGGGCTCAAAAGATGCTCCTCCAAATTGGAGGCCTCAAAAGCAGCCTCAGAAGCAAAAGTTTCTCTCTGATCTTCTCCTGCCTCCTGTCTCTGGCCCCCCAAGGCTAGCCACAGAAACTAGAGTCTCTCTTCCCCAAGGCAGGTCTTAGAAACCAGAACTCCTTTTCCCCAAAACCAGCCATCAAACCCCAAAATATTACTCTAACTTCCTCCCATTTTCTGTGTAAAACATGGCTGTAAAGAAATCATCTGACCAGGCCAGGTGCAGTGGCTCATGCCTATAATCCCAGCACCTAGTGAGATGGAGGCAGGTGGATTGTTTGAGCCCAGTAGTTCTAGATGAACCTAGGCAACATGGCGAAACCTCCTCTCTACGGAAAATTTAAAATTTAGCCAGGTGCAGTAGTGCATGCTCTGTGGTCCCAGCCACTGGAGATGCTGGGGCAGAAGGATCAGCTGAGTCTGGGAGGTCAAAGCTGCAATGAGCCAGGATCACATCACTGCACTCCAGCGTGGGCAACAGAATGACCCTGTCTTAAGAAAAAAATAAATAAATAAATAAAAAGAAATTTATCTAACCTACTTTGTTCGATAATAGGTCACAGGATCCCGTTCCACAGAGAGTCTTGCCCCATACCCAGAAGGCAGGAATGCTGCACAGAGAGGCCAAGAAGAAAATATACAGACAGGCCTTGCTGCATTTCCCCACTTGGCCTATTAGCATTAGAGTTTTGTCCAATCACAGTTCTACATGACCACTCATACTTTTCTGAACCTAAGCATAAAAATGGACAGCTTCCTCTGTATCTTCGGGGTCTTCATTCTGAAGGTTCCTCCATCACATAAAATTATGATCAAATAGGTTTGTATACTTTTTGGCCTGTTAGTCTGCCTTTTGTCAATGATTCCCAGTGAACCTTCAGATAGCAAAAATAACGTTTTTCTCTTGGCCCCTGCACCTCTAGGAAAGACTGCAGGCTGCAATCGCCTCCACAATCGCTGCCATCTGCAGTGGCTTCAAGCGGGCTGAGACCTGTGTCAGGCCACTCCATTCTCAGGGTACTGGACCTACATCCCAAACACTGATGTCTCTCCTTGCCATCCCTCACAGGACAGGCCCATGCTGAAGATGCCCTGGGCCATGTCCCCCCGGTACCACATTTGGGGGCTCACGTCCCAGAGTCAGAGGCATTTGAACCAGAGCAACTCCATCTTGAATAGGAGCTAGGTACAATGAGGCTGAAACCTACTGGGCTGCATTCCAGACAGTTAAGTATCCTAAGTTACAGGATGAGACAGGAGATTGGTACAAGATACAGGTCATAAAGATCTTGCTGATAAAAGTTTGCAGTAAAGAAACCGGCCAAAATCCACCAAAACCAAGATAGCCACAAGCATGACCGCTGGTCATCCTCATGTCTACACTCTCCCCAGTGCCACGACACTTTACAAATGCCATGGCAACGTCAGGAAGTTACCTATATGGTTTAAAAAGGGGAGACATGAATAGTCCACCCCTTGTTTAGCATATATAATCAAGAAATAACCATAAAAATGGGCAACCAGTAGCCCTTGGGGGCTGCTCTGCCTCTGGAGTAGCCCTTATTTATTCCTTCACTTCTTTACAAACTTCCTTTCACTTTAGTCTATGGATCCGCCCTGAATTCTTTCTTGGGGGAGATCCAAGAACTCTCTCTTGGGGTTTGTATCAGGACCCCTTTCCGGTAACACCTGGGTTGAGTGTGGACCCCAGCCAACGCAAAGCTCTCTCCTCTCCCCACCTGCCACCAACAGACTCCTCTATTTTTGCTCTTCTAGCAAAGCTTCTCCCAGCAGAGGCTCAGCTTCAGCCTGCTGCTCTCCCGGCTTCATCATGTAGCAGGACGAGCCACAGACAAGAACCCCTCAGACACCGAGTTGTAGAAAAGGAAAGGGCTTTATTCAGCTGGGAGCATCAGCAGACTCACGTCTCCAAAACCCGAGTTCCCTGAGTGAGCAATTCCTGTCCCTTTTAAGGGCTCACAACTCTAAGGGGGTCTGCGTGAAAGGATTGTGGTCAATTGAGCAAGCAGTGGGTAAGTGGCTGGGGGCTGCATGCACCAATAATCAGAATGGAACAGCACAGGATTTTCACGATGCTTGTACGTACAATGTCTGGAATCTATAGATAACACAAGCAGTTAGGTCGGGGGCTGATTTTTTTTTTTTATTTTTATTTTTTGAGATGGAGTTTCACTCTTGTTGCCCAGGCTGGAGTGCAATAGCGCAATCTCGGCTCACCGCAACCTCCACCTCCAGGGTTCAAGCAATTCTCCTGCTTCAGCCTCCCGAGTAGCTGGGATTACAGGCATGCGCCACCACCCCAGCTAATTTTGTATTTTTAGTAGAGACGGGGTATCTCCATGTTGGTCAGGCTGGTCTTGAACCCCTGACCTCATGATCTGCAAGCCTTGGCGTCCCAAAGTGCTGAGATTACAGGCATGAGCCACCATGCTTGGCCAAGTCAGGGGTTGATTTTTAACTACCAGGCCCAATGCATGGTGCTGGGCTATCTGCCTGTGGATTCCATTTCTCCCTTTTAGTTTTTACTTCTTCTTTCTTTGGAGGCAGAAATTGGGCATAAGACAATATGGGGGTGGTCTCCTCCCCTAATTAGGGCACTCTTGCCTTCATCAAATCTTTTCATTGTGAGTGGCGAGGCAGCCCAGCTCCTCCACAGCCAGCAGCACTGGGCACGCACCCTCCCCACTGCCAAAGAGGAAGAGGAAGATCTGCTCCACAGACACAGCTTCCAAGGAAGAGCCCAGGAGGAGGTTGGTGTGGTTGTCAGCTAACCTGCTCCTGCAAAAGTAGAAACGAAGCTGAAAAAGGCAGCAGAGAAGGATAAATCTTCAGACAAAAAGGTGCAAACAAAAGGGGAAAGGGGAGCAAAGGGAAAACAGGCCTAAGTGGCTAACTAGGAAACTAAAGAAGATTTACCTGCAGAAAATGGAGAAACTAAAATGATTTCTCTCCAGCTGATGAAGCTGGAGAGAAAGAAGCCAAGTCTGATTAAATCACATACCATGTTTTATCAGTGGTCCCTGTCTCCCTTTTTGTACAATCGAGATAAATATTTTCATCAACTATTTCGTAAATGCAAGTTTACAAAATAATAGTGGTTTTTTTCTGAGACAGGGTCTGCTTCCGATGCCCAGACTGGAGTGCAGTGGCGCCATTTCAGCTCACTGCACACTGCCTCCCAGGCTCAAGCCATCCTCGCACCTCAGCCTCCTGGGTGGCTGGGACCACAGATGCATGCCACAATGCCTGGCTACTTTTTTGTATTTTCTGTAGAGACAGAGTCTCACTTTGTTGCCCAGGCTGGTCTTAAACTCCTGAGCTCAAGAGATATGCCTGCCTTGACATCTCAAAGTACTGGGATTACAGGTGTAAGCCACCATGGCCAGCCTAGAAACATTTTTAAGAAGGAGGGAATCACACCTAATCCTTTTTTTTTGAGACGGAATCTCGCTCTGTCGCCCAGGCTGGAGTGCAGTGGCCGGATCTCCGCTCACTGCAAGCTCCGCCTCCCGGGTTTATGCCATTCTCCTGCCTCAGCCTCCCGAGTAGCCGGGACTACAGGCGCCCGCCACCTCGCTCAGCTAGTTTTTTGTATTTTTTTTTTAGTAGAGACGGGGTTTCACCGTGTTAGCCAGGATGGTCTTGATCTCCTGACCTCGTGATCCGCCTGTCTCGGCCTCCCAAAGTGCTGGGATTACAGGCTTGAGCCACCGCGCCCAGCCCTAATCCCATTTTTTAAGTGTAAATGCTTTTTTTAAAAAGGTGAAACCATTTGCTGCTTGTTTATTTTTTGGTACAACCAGAAAATAGAGTGGGCTATTGGATTATGGGAGGCTTTGACTGTCTTGGGTGTCAGCTTAACATTCCATAAACAGAGGGGTTAGTTTTTATATCCTATAATACAAAGCACACTAAATGGCAATATGGAGTTACAGTCCTGCATTTAATGTCCTGAGCATTTAAAATTACTTCTATTCCCACGTTGTTGTTTTTTTTTTTTTTTTTTTTTTTTGAGATGGAGTCTTGCCCTGTCACTCAGGCTGGAGTGTAATGGCATGATCTCGGCTCACTGCAACTTCCGCCTCCTGGGTTCAAGCAATTCTCCTGCCTCAGCTTTCCAAGTAACTGGGATTACAGGGTATCTGCCATCATGCCCGGCTAATTTTTTGCATTTTTGTAGAGACAGGGTTTTACCATGTTGGCTAGGCTGGTCTGGAACTCCTGACCTCAGGTGATCTGCCCTCCTCGGCCTCCCAAAGTACTGGGATTACAGACGTGAGACACCACACCGGGCCTACCCATATTGTTTTTTAGCAGAATTGTTTCCTAAAGAAATCCACTTGATCGTGGCACTCCCTGAGAATTGTGTGCACTCTGTAACATCCTTGGTCGTAGTAGTCCTGTTTTCCTAGTAACTTTGTGAATGTGCTGTGAAAGATTGAAAATGTGAGTATGTGGTATATTTGCTGTTCAGTTGTGTATTGGTGGGATGTATGTAACAGCTTATCCATATGTGCAGATACTGGTACTTGATAGCCTCTTAAGGAAAATTTGCCTCCAAATGTTAAGCTGGAAAGTCACTGGAATAACTTTTAAAAAGAATTACAATACATGGCTTTTTAGATTTTCAGTACATATAAGAACCGTGTGCAAACGGAAATGTCTGTGTACTGAGCCTCAACACAACCAATAAAATCTCAATTATGAAAGAGTGTTTTGAAGCACCTGGAAAAAAACCAAGCAAACAAATCTCCTTATTGTGACCATTTCACACTTGGGAGGATGAGGCACAGAGACACTGCCCACTGGCTGTTTGCTCAGGGACAGACCTGCTGGACACCTTGCTTGGGGCCTGAGGACAAAAAAAGTAAATCCTGGTTTGGGGCACTGGCTCCTCTGAGGAGAAACCCCACTAGAGCTGTGAGCTTTAGGCCGCTCCTGGCTCCTGGCATTCCCCTCCAGCCCAGCCAGCAGGCCTGGACCCAGGAGCAGCACTCACAAGCACGCAGCACCGGAAGCTGCTTGCAGCCTCCCAGGAGACCTTTCAGGCTGAGCTGTTTTTGAAGAGAGGAGAGCCTGAGGAAGAAGAGGTCACAGGGCTTTTTGTAGGCAAAAGCATAACTACACATTTAACTACCAATGATGCTTTCCCATTAGCTCAGGCTGGCCAGCTCTCCCTGGGCCCCAGCCTTTGCACCAATCCCCATAAGGCTGGTTGGCCCGGAGCACGGGCAGGGAGAGTTTCTTCCCAGTGCAGCAGTGAGATCCAGACGTGGGAGCAGATGTACATTCTCAGAGAGGCCAGTCCCGAGGCCTTGGCAAGGACCACTGCAGCTGCCCATCTCCAGCAAGGCCATCAAAAGGCAGTGAGGCGTGGGAGCCGGCCCTCCGAGGGGCCACCACAGGACTCGCCAGGCTGCCATCAGGTCTTGGCAGGAAGAGAAAATGTTTTTGCTCTTATAGAGGGTGCAGAGAAAGGCAGCATGGCCGGGTAGGCCAACTACTGCCAGTCTTCAGGGGGTGTGGAACAAAGCCCTTTTTTCTCCAGGTCCATGGACACTCTGCCAGGCCGGACCATTGGTTAGTTCTTTCCCAGTTCCCTTGGCACCAGGAGATGCGGCAGTCAGAGCTGCCCAGGGCTCACTGAGGAGAGGCCCTGAATGGGCACATCCAGGGGGCCCAGGCCAGCTGACACTCCCTTGCAGTCAGGGCCTCCCCACTTAGAGTGAGGCACGGGCTTTGCATTCAAAGAGACCTGCATTCACCAACTAGGCTACATAAGCCCTCTGAACCTCAGAATCCTCTCATTTAAAATAACAGGGATGGGGTATGTTGTTAATAAAAAAAAGGCAAGGTGCAGAATACAAGCATAGCATGCCACCAATCAAGGAGGCAGGAGACAGAGAGACATAACATTTACACACATTTACTTGTGCGTGCATAAAACATAAAATGTCTCAGAAAAGATAAACAAAAAATGGGCTTTTGGGTTCCCTCCAAGAAGAAAAATTGGGTGGCTGAAGAAGGAAAGGGGGAAGGAGGAAGACTTTTTATTGTTTTATTTTTTATTTATTTTTATTTTTATTTTATTTTATTTTTTTGGAGACAGGGTCTTACTCTGTTGCCCAGGCTGTAGTGCAATGGCACAATCTGGGCTCACTGCACCACCACCTCCTGGGTTCAAGCGATCCTCATGCCTCAGCCTCTTAAGTAGCTGGGATTATAGGCACCCACCACCACATCCAGCTAATTGTTGCATTTTTAGTAGAGATGGGGTTTCACCATGTTGGCCAGACTGGTCTTAAACTCCCGGCCTCAAGTGATCTACCTGCCTCCACCTCCCAAAGTGCTAGGATTACAGGCATGAGCCACCATGCCAGGCCAGAGGAAGACTTTTTCAGAGAGTACCTTTTGGAGCTTTAAAATTTTGATTTTTTTTCTGGTAAAAAAAAAATTTGTTGTTTTTTGTTGTTGTTGTTGTTGTTGTTTTTTAAAAACAGGGTCTCACTATGTTGTCTAGGCTAGTCTCAAACTCCTGGTCTCAAACGATCCTCCCACATCAGCCTCCCTACTTGTTGGGATTACAGGTGTGAGTGTGAATTGTTTAAATTACTATATATTTAAAATAAGATTTCAATGAAGAAAAACAAAGGTAACAGTGAGGACCTGCCTGGATTGCTGTGAGAATAAAATGAGTTAACATAGATGACAGCAGGGCACCCTGCATGCAGGCCCTCAGGAAGTGGTGTAGAGCCTTAGGGGTTACAGGTCCATATGGTTTGGGTTTTTGTCTCCACCCAAATCTCATATGGAAGTGTAATCACCAATGTTGGAGGTGGGGCCTGGTGGGAGGTGACTGATCATGGGAGCAGATTTCCTCCTTGCTGTCTCATGATAGTGAGTTTTCATAAGATCTGATAGTTTAACTGTGTGTGGCACTTCCCTGTTCACTATCTCTCTCTCTCCTGCCACCATGAGTAGAAGGTACCTTGCTTCCCCTTCGCCTTCTGTCATGACTGTAAGTTTCCTGAGGCCTCCCCAGCCATGTTTCCTGTACAGCCTATGGACCCGTGAGCCAATTAAACCTCTTTTCTTTAAAAATTACCCAGTTTGGCCGGGCGCGGTGGCTCAAGCCTGTAATCCCAGCACTTTGGGTGGCCGAGACGGGCGGATCATGAGGTCAGGAGATTGAGACCATCCTGGCTAACACGGTGAAACCCCGTCTCTACTAAAAAATACAAAAAAGTAGCCGGGCGACGCGGCAGGCGCCTGTAGTCCCAGCTACTCGGGAGGCTGAGGCAAGAGAATGGCCTAAACCCGGGAGGCGGAGCTTGCAGTGAGCTGAGATCCAGCCACTGCACTCCAGCCTGGGTGGCAGAGTGAGACTCCGTCTCAAAAAAAATAAAAATAAAAATAAAAATAAAAATAAAAATTACCCAGTTTGAGGTCTTTCTTTATAGCAGTGGGAGAACAGACTAATACACAGGCAGTGCATGCACTGGCTCATGCTGCTGAGCAAGGAAAGGTACAGAGCAGGCACAGTGGATCCTGCAGTGCAGATGGGACCCTGAGGTCCAGAAGGAATCTGCCCAAGGTCATGCAGATGGAAGTGATAAAGGATGCATCTAGGAATCCTATTCCTAGGGCTGAGAACATTTGTAGAAACTAGAAAAACTATTAGGATCTTTGGAGACCTGAGTGCCAGGTGAAAATCAGACTCTCCCAGGATAATGAGACTTTCAAGGCCGGCCTTCAGAAGAGCAAAGAATGCGGGTCTTGACTGATCAGGGCAGGGACTTTGGACTGGGGCCTGAGGCAGTGATTGGATCTCAGAACCTAGCCTCCCACTGGAACAGATCAACCCCAAGAGGCCTATCTGCAAAGGGAACACATGTTCCTGGTCTGTGGTTTCTCCTCCCAGCCCCAAGCATCTGCTGGAGATGAATCCCTTTTCAAAATTCACCAGCCTCTCACCTCCCCAGCAGACTTCTCCTTCACTAATATTGCATGCCACTCTGTGCTAGGCATTCAGCCAGGTCATGGGGACACCAAGAGGTCTAAGGCACCCCTCAGAGCTTCTAGTTTAATCAGAAGATGTGTCAGGCAGATTTGGATAATAATCCTGAAAGACAAAACCCTGAATGTTGAAATCCTAAAAGATCAAAATCCATAAAGTCTAAAATCCTGAAAATCACTATCACAGGATTGTGTTAGGTGGAACTACTGCCTTGTTATTGTCTTTATTTGGAAATGAAGCACAGTTCAAGGAGATGTGTATGGGTTCCCAGTTCACAAAGGGTGGATTTGTGAACTTAATTTGGTTCTGTGAAAATAGAAATGA
>NW_012116021.1:1713006-1718747 GCF_000951035.1 Colobus angolensis palliatus | reverse complement strand
AAAAAAAAAAAAAAAAAAGAAAATAGAAATGCACTTAATTGCAATAGGCAGGTGATAACCAGACTTTCAAATGAACAGCATACACTTAAAACATTTGTAGACCAGAATCACTTCACAAATGCAAATGTAGCAAACGTTTTGAAGATGATAGAAGTGAAACTGCTGGCAAAAAAATGCAAGAAATCTCCTCTACCAAATTATTCAATCATGTAGGACTTCTGCCCCTTCACACATGGTGCCATGCTTGCCTTCAAAAACTGCCCTTCATCAGGGAATAAAAAGAATCTAACAAGCTCAGCAACCTCTGAACCAAAGATGCTTGCTGATACTGAGGCTTCTCCAATGTTACAAAACACATTAAATGGTGAGCTAGTCTTTTTTTTTTTTTTTTGAGACAGGGTCTCGCTCTGTCACCTATGCTGGAGTGCACTGGTATGATCATGGCTCGCTACAGCCTCAACTTCCCAGGCTCCAATGATCCTCCCACCTCAGCCTCCTGAGTAGCCGGGACCACAGGTATGTGCCACCACACCTGGCTAATTTTTGTATTTTTTGTAGAGAAAGAGTTTTTGCCATGTTGCCCAGGCTGGTCTCAAACCCCTGGGCTCAAGCAGTCCTCCTGCCTTGGCCTCCCAAAGTGCTGGGCTTATAGGCATGAGCCACTGCACTCAGCCAAACTATTCTTGATTAGGGGTTTGACTGTCAAAGAAGATAGAATTTTTATGTTTATCCCTAACTCTAATACTAAAAAATAACTTGCATATAGTTCACTGTGGCAAATAAATGGGACTTTCAAAACTGTCACTCCTTTTTTTTTTTTAAATCAACTATATACAATTCTTGCCCCTATTGGGTCTGAAAACTCTAGAACTTATCCACTTGTTTATGTATTAATGACTGAAAAAAGTAGTGCAATTTATAAAAGTCTATTTGAACATTTGATAAACTATGCAGAAGAAAATGGATTTCAATTGAATATCCAAACCGTAATGACGGATTTGGAATTAGGTGTGATCAAGGTTACAAGGTAACCTTCCAATAAAGTTTGTTTTTCTCTATTCAGTCCAACGCATTTGGTGGAAAACTCAGATGAGTGGACTGGCCAAGCAATGTGGCAAAAACAATAACTTCAGTTTAAAAAGGCATCATTTGTCTATAGTGATGTTCCTTCCAGCTGATGACATTCCAAGAGTGTTTGATGAATTAAAGGCTTATTTACCTGAAGAAGCTAATGAAGTTACTGAATTGTTGGAAAATAATTATGTGCCTGGTAGAACAATAAGACACTTAGGCAACAATGCTGCTGTTCAATCACTAGTATTGCTTCCACCAAATTTGTGGCCCCTAAATTGGGGCATGCAGAATGGATTTCTCCATACCCAAAACAACATACAAGGCCAGGCACGGTGGCTCACACCTGTAATCCCAATTCTTTGGGAGGCTGAGGCAGGCAGATCACCTGAGCTCAGGAGTTCGAGACCAGCCTGGCCAACATGGCAAAATCCTGTCTAGACACACACACAACACAAAAATTAGCCAGGCATGGTGGCATGTGCCCGTAGTCCCAGCTACTTGAGAGGCTGATGAAGGAGAATTGCTTGAGCCCAGGAGGTTGCAGTGAACCAAAATTGTGCCATTGCACTTCAGCCTGGGCAACAGAGCAAGACTCTATCTAAAAACAAACAAACAACAACAAACATAGAAGCATGGCACAGAAGACAGAAGATGGAAAATTTTAATAGGGAATGCTCATGTCAGCGTATATCGAGCCAGAAGATTTTCAAAAAGAGCAGTGCTACCTGGAAAATGAAGGTGGGGACAGAACCTGAATCCTGTTCCCTTTCTTTCCTCCCCAGACAACATGAGCTTCATCTCTCATTCCACCACCTTCTCCACCAACTACTAGTCCCTGGGCTCTGTCACCCAGCCACAGTGTCTGGCTCACAAGCAGCATGGCCAGTGTCTATGCAGGTGCTGGGGGTTATGCTCCTGGATCTTCATGTCCTGCTCTACCAGCTTCCAAGGAGGCTGGGAGTCCAAGGACCTGGCCGCAGGGATGGCCAAGGATCTGGCGGGAATGGGGGGCAACCAGAGCAGAAAGGAAACATGCAAGGCCTGAATGACTTCCTGGTCTCCTACCTGGACAGAGTGAGGAGCCTACAGACCAAGAATCAGAGGCTCAAGAGCAAAATCTGGAAACACCTGGTGAAGAAGGGACCCCAGGTCAGAGACTAGGGGCATTACTTCAAGACCATCAAGAACCTAAGGTCTCAGATAATTCTGTGGACAATGCCTGCATCGTTTTTCATGTTGAAAATGCCCTTCTTGTTGCTGATGACTTTAGAGCCAAGTATGAGACAGAGCTGGCCATGCGCCAGTCTGTGGAGAGTGACATCCATGAGATCTGCAAGTTCGTTTATGTCACTTGGCTGCAGCCAGAGACAGAGATCAAGGCTCTCAAGGAGGAGCTGCTCTTCATGGAGAAGAACCATGAGGAGGAAGTAAAAGACCTACAAGCCCAGATTGCCAGCTGTGGGTTAATCATGGAGGTAGATGCCCCCAGATCTCAGGACATCAGCAAGATCAGGGCAGACATCCAGTCCCAGTATGACAAGCTGGCTCAGAAGAACCGAGAGGAGCTGGACAAGTACTGGTCCCAGCAGACTGAGGAGGCCACCAGAGTGGTCACCACTCAGTCTGCTTAGATGTTAAATGTCATCTTAGCAGTCCATGGAGCTGTTAAGATGATGCTCATGGAGCTGAGACATACACTTCAGTCCTTAGAGATCAACCTGGACTCAATATCTGAAGGCCAGCTTGGAGAACAGCCTGAGGGTGGTGGAGGTTCGCACACTATGCAGATGGAGCAGCTCAATGGTGTCCTGCTGCACTTGGAGTCAGAGTTGGCACAGACCCAGACAGAGGGGCAGCACCAGGCCCAGGAGTACGAGGCCCTGATGAACATCAAGGTCAAGCTAGAGACTGAGATCACCACCTACCACTGCCTGCTGGAAGACAGGGAGGACTTCATTCTCGGTGATGCCCTGGACAGCAGCAACTCCAAACAAACCATCCAAAAGACCACCACCTGCAGGCTGGTGGATGGCAAAGTGGGGTCTGAGACCAAGGACACCAAAGTTCTGAGGCACTGAGCCAGCAGAAGCAGGGTACCTTTTGGGAAGCAGGAGTTCAATAAAAATTTCAGAGGTCATTGGTCTGAAAAAAAAAAAAGAAAGAAAACAAAGATGAACATATTCTCCAAGGACAGCCATGTCCTAAAAGAAAAAAAACAACTCTTCATTGTGATATAAGACTTCAAAATATAGTTAATGATTGTGAAAGTCAACCAATGCAACTGCCCATAATCTATCCCTACAACACACCTTCATATGTTGAATTCTCTTCTTTGTTTTGTTCATTTTTTTACTTTTTTCTTTTAAATTTTTTTATTTTTAAGGTTTTTTAAATTGGCACATAATAATTGTACATATTTATAGGGTACATAGTGATGCTGTGATACATACACTGTATTGTAATCAGATCAGGGTAATTAGCATATCTATCATCTCAAACATTTATCATATCTTTGTATTGAAAACATTCCAAGTTCTCCTTCTAGCTATTTGAAACTATATAATATATATTGTTGTTAGCGATAGTCATTCTACAGTGTTATGGAATAGTAGAATTTATTCCTCCTATCTAGCTGTGATTTTGTATCCTTTAACAAATCTCTCCCTACCGCTCCTTTCCCCTTACCCTTTCTAGCCTCTGTTTTACTTTTTATTTCTAGGAGACCAACTTTTTTTTTATTTTAGCTTCCACATATGAGTGAGAATATGTAGTATCTAACTCTGTTTCTAGCTTACTTCATTTAACATAATGCCTTCCAGTTCTATCCAAATTGCCAACAAATGACAGGAATTCATTCTTTTTTATGATTGAGTGGTATTCCACTATGTACATATACCACATTTTCTTTATCCACTAATCTGTTGTTGGATACCTAAGTTGATTCCATATCTGGGCTATTGTGAATAATACTGCAATAAGTGTGAGGGTGCAGGTGTCTCTTCTATATACCAATTTCCTTTCCTTTGGATAAACGTGCAGTAGTGAAATCACTGGATCATATATATGATAGTTCCTTTTTTTTTTTCTGAGACAGAGTCTTGCCCTGTCACTGCAGTGACACAATCTTGGCTCACTGGAACCTCCACCTTCTGGGCTCAAGTGATCCTCCTGCCTCAATGTCCCAAGTAGCTGGGATTACAGATGCCTGCCACCACACCTAGCTACTTTTTGTATTTTTGGTAGAGACAGGGCTTCATCATGTCACCCAGGCTGGTCTTGAACTCCTGAGCTCAGAGGATCCGCCTATCTCAGCCTCCCTAAGTGCTGGGATTATAGGCATGAGCCACCATGCCAAGCCCTATATAATAGGTCTATTTATAGTTTTTTGAGATACCTCCACACTATTCTCCATAGTGGTTATACTTGTTTACATTCCCACCCACAGTATATAAGAATTCCCTTTTCTCAGTATTCTCACCAGCATTTGTTATTTTTTGTCTTTTTGATCATAGTCATCCTAAGTGGGGTGAGATGATACCTTATGATGGTTTTGATTTGCATAAACCTGATGATTGGTGGTGTTAAGCATTTTTTCACATATATATATAGTTTATATATATATAGTATGTGTGTATATATATAGTTCATTTTGTTTTGTTTTTGAGATGGAGTTTTGCTCTTGTTGCCCAGGCTGGAGTGCAGTGGTACAATCTTGGCTCACCGCAACCTCCGCCTCCCACGTTCAAGCGATTCTCCTGCCTCAGCCTCCCAAGTAGCTGGGATTTCAGGCATGCGCTACCATGCCCAACTAATTTTGTATTTTTAGTAGAGATGGGGTTTCTCTATGTTGGTCAGGCTAGTCTCGAACTCCCGACCTCAGGTGATTCACCCACCTTAGCCTCCCAAAGTGCTGGGATTACAGGCGTGAGCCACCACACCCAGCTTTTTTTTTCATATATTTGTTGACCATTTGTATGTCTTCTTTTGAGAAAAGTCTGTTCAGATCATTTGCCCGTTTTTTAGTCAGATTGGTTTTCTGCTATTGAGATGTTTGAGTTCCTTGTATATACTGAATATTAATCCCCTGTCAGATGAAAGGTTTGCAAATATTTACTCCCATTCTTCTGCAGGATATCCTTTCACTCTGTTGATTGTTTCCTTTGCCGTGCAGATGCTTTTCCATTTGATATAATCCCATTTGTTTATTTTTACTTTTGTTGCCTGTGCTTTTGAAGTCTTCTTGTTTTTTGTTTTTTGTTTTTTGAGACGGAGTCTCGCTGTGTCCCCCAGGCTGGAGTGCAGTGGCACGATCTCGGCTCACTGTGAGCTTCGCCTCCCGGGTTCACGCCATTCTCCTGCCTCAGCCTCCTGAGTAGCTGGGACTACAGGAGCCCACTACCGCGCCCGGCTAATTTTTTGTGATCTCGGCTCACTGTGAGCTTCGCCTCCCGGGTTCACGCCATTCTCCTGCCTCAGCCTCCTGAGTAGCTGGGACTACAGGCGCCCACTACTGCACCCGGCTAATTTTTTGTGTTTTTAGTAGAGACAGGGTTTCACCGTGGTCTCGATCTCCTGATCTTGTGATCCACCCGCCTCGGCCTCCCAAAGTGCTGGGATTACAGGTGTGAGCCACCGCACCCGGCCGGGGACTTGCTTTTAACTGGACA
>NW_012116021.1:1711002-1712956 GCF_000951035.1 Colobus angolensis palliatus | reverse complement strand
TTTTTAGTAGAGACGGGGTTTCACCGTGGTCTTGATCTCCTGACCTTGTGATCCGCCTGCCTCGGCCTCCCAAATTGCTGGGATTACAGGCGTGAGCCACCGTGCCCGGCCAGAAGTCTTCTTGTTAATAAAATCTTTTCCTCAA
This sequence comes from Colobus angolensis palliatus, assembly GCF_000951035.1. Taxonomy (NCBI): domain Eukaryota; kingdom Metazoa; phylum Chordata; class Mammalia; order Primates; family Cercopithecidae; genus Colobus; species Colobus angolensis. The sequence continues at coordinate 1,712,811 of NW_012116021.1, read as the reverse complement.
ACAATATCCTAAAGCATTTCCCTTATGTTTCCTTCTAGTTGTGTTAAAGTTTTGGGTCTTACCTTTAGGTCTTTGATCTATTTTGAGTTTATTTGTGTATAGGGCAAGAGAAGGGGATCGGGTTTTATCCTTTCTCATATGGATATTCAGTTTTCCTATTTTATTTAGGAAATAAATAAATTTATTTAATAATAAATAAATTTAACTGTTTATTGAAGAGGCTGTCATTTCTCTAATGTGTATTCTCAGTGACTTTGTCAAAAATCAGTTGGCTATAGATATGTGGATTAATTACTGGATTCTCTATTCTGTTCTATTGGTCTGTGCTTCTGTTTTTATGCCAGTACCATGCTGTTTCGGTTACTACAGCTTCGTGGTATATTTTGAAGTCTGGTAGTATGATGCCTCCACCTTTGTTCTTTTGTCTATTTGGGGTCTAATATAGTTTGGCTCCGTGTCCCCACCCAAATCTCATGCAAAATTGTAATCCCCATGGGTCAGGGAAGGGACCTAGGGAAGGTGATTAGATCATGGGGGTGGATTTCCCCCTTGCTGTTCTCATGGTAGTGAGTTCTCATGAGATCTGATGGTTTAAAAGTGTGTGGCACTTCTGCTCTCTCTCTCTCTCTCTCTCTCTCTCTCTCTCTCCTGCCACCACAGGAAGAAAGTGCTTGCTTCCACTTTGCCTACTGCCATGCTTGTAAGTTTTCTGAGGCTTCCCACTCATGCTTCCTGTTTAGCCTGTGGAACTGTGAGTCAATTAAACCTCTTTTATTCATAAATTACTTAGTCTCAGGTAGTTCTTTACAGCAATGTGAGAACAGACTAATACAGGGTCTTTGTGGTTTCATGCAAATTTTAGGATTTCTTTTTCTATTTCCGTGAAGGATATCATTGGTGTTTTCATACGGACTGCATTGAATCTCTAGATTGCTTTGATTAATATGGTCATTTTAACAATATTCTTTCAATCCATAAACATGTCATATTTTGTTTGTATCCTCTTCAATTTCTTTCATTAGTGTTTTCTAGTTTTCCTGGTAGAGGTCTTTCACCTTATTGGTTAAATCCCTAGGTATTTTGCATGTATGTGTAGCTATTGTTAATGGGACTGCTTTATTTTTTTCAGGCAATTCATTATTTGTTTATAGAAATGCTACTGATTTTTGTATGTTGATCTTGTATTCTGCAACTTTACTCCATTCGTAATCAGTTCTAAGAGGAGTTTCTTATAAAGTCTTTAGAGGTTTTTTTTGTTGTTGTTGTTGTTTTGGCAGAGTCTTACTCTGTCACCAGGCTGGAGTGCAGTGGCATGATCTCAACTCACTGCAAGCTTCACCTCCCGGGTTCCAGCAATTCCCCTGCCTCAGCCTCCTGAGTAGCTGGTACTACAGGCACCCACCACCACGCCCAGCTAATTTTTTATACTTTAGTAGAGATGGGGTTTCACCATGTTGTCAATCTCCTGACCTCATGATCTGCCTACCTCGGCCTCCCAAAGTGCTGGGATTACAGGTGTGAGCCACCATGCCCGGCTGTATTATCTTTTTGATATGTTGTTGGATTCAGTTTGCTAGTATTTTATTGAGGATTTTTTGCAACAATGTTTATCAGGGACTTGGGCCTGTAGTTTTCCTTTTTTGTTGTGACATAATCTAAATTTGGTATCAGGGTTATACTGGCCTTGTTAAATGAGTTATGAAAAATTCCCAGCTGGGCGCGGTGGCTCAAGCCTGTAATCCCAGCACTTTGGGAGGCTGAGATGGGGGGATCACGAGGTCAGGAGATCGAGACCATCCTGGCTAACAC
>NW_012116021.1:1706197-1709311 GCF_000951035.1 Colobus angolensis palliatus | reverse complement strand
TTAGCCAGGATGGTCTTGATCTCCTGACCTTGTGATCCGCCCGTCTCGGCCTCCCAAAGTGCTGGGATTACAGGCTTGAGCCACCGCGCCCGGCTTAAATTTCATTCTTAATGTCTTCCTTTACCCGCTGATCATTCAGGAGCATGCCATTTAATTTCCATATATTTGTATAATTTGGGGTGCTTTTCTTTTTATTAATTTCAAGTTTTATTCCCTGTATTCAGATAAGACACTGGTACAAATTCAAGTTTTAAAACATTTTTGAGACTTGTTTTCTGTCCTAACATGTGGTCAATCCTGGAGACTGTTCTATGTGCTGACAAAAAAACATGTGGCTGGGCACGGTGGCTCATGCCTGTAATCCCAACACTTTGGGAGGCCAAGGTGGGCGGATCACTCGAGATCAAGAGTTCAAGACCAGCCTGGCCAATATGGTGAAACCCTGTCTCTACTAAAAATACAAAAATTGGCCAAATGTGGTGGTGGGTGCCTGTAGTCCCAGCTACTGGGGAGGCTGACAAAGGAATCACTTGAACCTGGGGAGGCGGAGATTGCAGTGAGCCAAGATCGCATCACTGCACTCCAGCCTGGGTGTCAGAGTGAGACTCCATCTCAAAACAAAACAAAAATATGTATTCTTCGGTTGTTGGGGGAAATGATCTATTGGGGGAAACATTTGTCTGTTATATCCATTTGGTCTACGGTGCAGTTTTTATTTTTTATTCATTTATTTATTTGAGATAGGGTTTTGCTGTCACCCAGGCTGGAGTGCAGTGGAGTGATCTCATTCACTGCAACCTCTGCCTCTCAAGCTCAAGCAATTCTCCAGCCTCAGCCTCCCAAGTAGCTGGGACTACAGGTGTGAGCCACCAATGCCAAGTTAATTTTTGTGTTTTTTCTAGAGACGGGGTTTTGCCATGTTGCTCAGGCTGGTCTTGAACTCCTGTACTCAAAGAGATCCACCTGCCTCAGCCTCCCAAAGTGCTGGGATTACAGATGTAAGCCACCATGCCTGGTCCCTATGATGCAGTTTAAATCCAATGTTTCTTTGATTTTCCATCTGGATTATCTGTCCGATGCTGACAGTGGGGTATTGAAGTCCTCAACTGTTATTGTATTGATGTCTGTTTCTCCCTGTAAGTCTAATAATATTTGCTTTATATATCTGGATGTTCTAGTGTTCGGTGTACATATATTTACAACTATTATAGCCTGTTGCTGAATTGATCCCTTTATTATATAATGTTCTTGTCTCTTTTTACAGCTTTTGACTTGAAATCTCTTTTGTTTGATAGAAGTATAGCTACTCCTGCTTGCTTTTGGTTTTCATTTGCATGGAATATCTTTTATTCCTTTACTTTCAACCTATGTGTGTCTTTACAGGTGAGGTGAGTTTGTTGTAGGTAGCATATAGTTGGGTCTTGTCTTTTTTATCCATTCAGCCAGTCTCTATCTTTTAAATTGAGAATTTATTTTGTTTACATTCAGGGTTATTATTGATAGATAAGGACTTACTCTTCTCATTTTATTTATTGTTTTCTGGTTGTTTTATATATCCCTTGTTCCTTACTTCCTCTCGCATTGTTTATTTTTATGATTGGGTGGTTTTCTGTAACAGTAAGATTTTAGTCCTTTCATTCCTTTTCTTTTCTTGGAGACAGGGTCTTGCTCCGTCACCTAGGCTGGAGTGCAGTGACGCGATCTCGGCTCACTGCAACCTCTGCCTCCCAGGTTCAAGCAATTCTCCTGCCTCAGCCTCCCCAGTAGCTGGAATTATAGGCATGTGCTACCGTGCCCGGCTAATGTTTTGTATTTTTAATAGAAACGGGGTTTCACCGTGTTGGCCAGGCTGGTGAGCCACCGCACTCGGCCCTTAAATTTCATTCTTTTTTTTTTTTTTTTTTTCTTTTGAGGCGGAGTCTCGCTCTGTCGCCCGGACTGGAGTTCAGTGGCCGGATCTCAGCTCACTGCAAGCTCCGCCTCCCGGGTTTACGCCATTCTCCTGCCTCAGCCTCCGGAGTAGCTGGGACTACAGGCACCCGCCACCTCGCCCGGCTAGTTTTTGTATTTTTTAGTAGAGACGGGGTTTCACCGTGTTAGCCAGGATGGTCTCGATCTCCTGACCTCGTGATCCGCCCGTCTCGGCCTCCCAAAGTGCTGGGATTACAGGCTTGAGCCACTGCGCCCGGCCTAAATTTCATTCTTTAATGTCTTCCTTTACCCACTGATCATTCAGGAGCATGTCATTTAATTTCCATATATTTGTATAATTTTGAGTGCTTTTCTTTTTGTTAATTTCAAGTTTTATTCCCTGTATTCAGCTCTCCAAACTGGGCTTGCAAGGGCTGTGGAGTAGTGAGGCCTGTAGGTGTACGTGGTGGCGAAGAGGGCTGCTGGGGTTCTTCTGCTTACCTTTTCCACACAATGTGAGGTTCCTCCTGACTCTGGGCAGATCTGATCCAGGCAGGGAGACAGGGCTGCAGCAGCTAGGTGACTCCACATTGCCCTCCTGGACTTCTGGTCTCCACTCCCCTGCTGCACTCCAACGCTCTCCCTTCGACATTCCAGACAAATCTTATCTTTATATTCATTGCCTTGATCCTTTCTTGTGAGGGGGATGAGCACCAGGTATCTCTAATTCACCATTTTGCTGATATCACTCCTCTTTTACATTTATTACTAGTTCTTTTTTTCACTATTTTAAATTCTTAGCATTATTTTTTACAATTTGCTATGCTACATATTTTATCTCCACATCACTTTCAATACTGGAGGTATAAATTGTATAGGACATTTAGAAAGTTCTAATGCAGTTTTTGCAAATTTGACTCTACCAAAGTGCATTATCACAAGGTTACCTGTAAGCATTGTGTCTATACATTAAAAATGTTGAAACTTCCTTAATGAAGGGATATCCTTTTTGTACACCTACATTTGTGAGAGATAAATTTTCTTGCAATCACAGCTCTTTGGGTGATTGCATATGTGGTGGTGACTCATCGTGGTTTTTTATCTGTCTCATCAAAAGACTTAGGTTGTTCGTCATGATCTTTCAGATGACCATATTTACAAAGCTGGGTGCACATAATTACCAACCATAGTGATATGTGTTTA
>NW_012116021.1:1691858-1705748 GCF_000951035.1 Colobus angolensis palliatus | reverse complement strand
GTGCACCACCATGCTCAGCTAATTTTTTTTTTTTTGTTAAGACAGGGTTTCACGGTGTTGACCAGGTTGGTCTCAAACTCCTGATCTCAAGTGATCTGCCCACCTCAGCCTCCCAAAGTGCTGGGATTACAGGCGTGAGCCACCACACCCGGCCTTTGATCTATTTCTTTATGATCACAGTCCTCCTCCTTATAACTGCTATACCCACACAATTGCTTAGTATATCTAAGTGTTTATGCTTGCAAAAATGTGAATGTTATTGCCCATTTTATTGTGTAAACTGGCCTAAGAAGTGTTCGTTCTATCACGTTTTTGTATGTTTCTCAAATATATCTACTTTTTAATACGTAAACAAATACCTTTTAAATAATTTTTTTTTCTGAATTATGTTCTTGGGATTTTGATCTTTTGGGATTTCAACATTTGGGATAATGGCATTCAGGATTGTGTCTTTCAGGATTATGAGCAGCTCCCAGGTCAAGCACAGGAGAGGTTAAAACAGACTGATATTTGCTCTTAGAAACTTGGCTCTGCCATTCCCTAGCTGTGTGACCTCAGGTCAGATGCCTAATAGTTTGCAGCCTTGACTCCCTCATCTGTAAAATGGGCATTAAAACAGCTACTTTGCTTGTTTTGATAATTAAATGAGATAATTCATAGACAGCACATAAACACTCCATAGGAAGCTGACCTAAAGCTCTATTAGCTACCATTGTCATGCAAGAGAGGAGGGAAGAGGCATTTCAAAGCATACCAAAGGTTGGACTGTTGTAAGTCAATACTGTACACCAGGATCCCTAGTAGGAATGCTGGGTTAGTCAAGAAGTGCCTGGTAGCGGATCCCGAGGTCAGGAGATCAAGACCATCCTGGCTAACACGCTGAAACCCTGTTTGTACTAAAAATACAAAAAAATTACCCGGGTGTGGCATTGGGCGCCTGTAGCCCCAGCTATTCGGGAGGCTGAGGCGGGAGAACAGCACGAACCTGGGAGCCAGAGCTTGCAGTGAGACGAGATGGCGCCACTGCACTCCAGCCTGGGCGACAGAGTGAGACTCCGTCTCAAAAAATAAAATGAAGGGCCCTGTATTAGTCCATTTTCATGCTACTGATAAAGATATATCCAAGACTAGGCAATTTACAAAAGAAAGAGGTTTACTGGACTTACAGTTCCACATGGCTGGGGAGGCCTCACAATCATGGTGGAAGGCAAGAAGCGAGTCACATCTTACGTGGATGGCAGCAGGCAAAAAAATAGCATGTGCAGGGCAACTCCCGTTTTAAAAACCATCAGATCTCATGAGATCCATTCACTATCACGAGAACAGCACAGGAAAGACCCATCCCCATAATTCAATAGTCTCCCACCGGGTCCCTCCCACAACACTTGGGAATCATGGAAGCTGCAAGATGAAATTTGGATGGCTGGGTGCAGTGGCTCACGCCTGTAATCCTAGCACTTTGGGAGGCCGAGGTGGGTGGATTTCCTGAACTCAGGAGTTTGAGACCAGCCTGGGCAACATGGTGAAACCCCGTCTCTACTAAAGTACAAAAAAAAAAAATCAGCCGGACATGGCAGTGTGCGCCTGTAGTCCCAGCTACTTGGGAGACTGAGGCACGAAAATTGCTAGAACCCCTGAGACAAAGGTTGCAGTGAGCCTAGATTGTGCCACTGCTCTCCAGCCTGGACAACAGAGCAAGACTCCATCTCAAAAAAAAAAAAAAGATGAAATTTGGGTGGGAACAAAGAGCCAAACCATATCAGGCCCTATGAGCAGGTAAAACTTGAACTGGGCCTTGAGGCAGAGAAAAAAGAAGAGGGTTTTCCAAGGGGGAGGATCAGGTATAGCCAAGGCAGGAGGCAGGCATGAGTTCCATATGTTTAGAGTCCTAGTTTAGTTACAGCAGAAGGACTTGCCTGAGGTCATGATGGGAGGTGAGGCTGAAAGGCTGAATGCTCAAGGGGCCTTGAGGTCCAGGCGACGGGAAGCCATGAGTCATGCCTTGGTAGGATGGCTTGGGAAGGACCAGAGAGGGAAGCAGGATACCAGCTTGGAAACTAACCAAGTAATGAGAATGTGGTAATGACACTGCCTGGGCTCATCAAAATACTCAAATACAATGTACTCAAATACAAAAAAAAATTAGCCAAGCATGGTGGTGTGCACCTGTAATCCCAGCTACTCAGGAGGCTGAGGCATGAGAATCTCTTGAACTCAGGCAACAGAAATTGCTGTGAGCCAAGACAGAGCCACTGCACTCCAGCCTGGACCACAGAGCAACACTGAATCTCAATAAATTTAAAAAAAAGAAAAGGTGAGAAAGCACTCCACAGGGAGGGAGTGGGCTGGAACAAGTGGCTGAAGGACCCAGTTACAAAGTTTTCTGGGTTTTAAATACTCCATTTGAGGTCCCTGTTGGCTACTCCTGATCTAGATGAAGGATTTGGCCTGTGGCTAATTAAAGGCCAAGGTGAACTGGCACCCCTTGCAGATGAAGGGCTGGCCCGTGCTTGGCCTGCTGCCAATCCAAGGCACTCTCTCTTTCCATCTGAGAGTGGTGGAAGCGGGAGGGGTGCAGAAAGGCAGCCTTTGATTCTTTGCTACTCAGATGGTAGTTGGGTGGTGGGGTCGGGGGTGAGGAGTGGGTGGGTTCCTTTTGGTTCAGCTGTAGGAAGTTGGTGTTAACTGCCTTGGCGGGGGCGGGGGGGAGGGGGCTGCCCCAGACCCAGGTGTTTCCCTTTTGATGCTGCGTTAGGAAATTATCATGAATTGGCCCTCAGATTCCCTGCCCGGAGACTTTGTGTTTTCCCTTGATTCAGCTTTAGGAAGTCAGCACCAGCTGGCCTTAAGTTCCCTGCTTCCAGACACTATTCTCCTGCCTCAATGGGGGAGGTTTCTCATCTCTGATTCAGTGTCATCCCTTTGGTACTGTCCTTATGATAGTGAGTGCGTTCCCGCGAGATCTGGCCATTTGTGTGACACTCCCTCATCTCTCTCTTGCTCCAGGTCTATCCATGTGACTGACCTGCCTACTGCCTCTTCACCTTCCACCATGATAGTAAGTTTCCTGAGGCCTCCCTGGAAGCAGAGCAGATGCTAGCATCATGTTTCCTGTGCAGCTTGTAGAACCGAGACCCAATTAAAGCTCTTTTCTGGCCGGGCCCAGTGGCTCATGCCTGTAATCTCAGCACTTTGGGAGGCCGAGGCGGGCGGATCACAAAGTCAGCAGTTCGAGACCAGCTGGGCCAACATGGTGAAACCCCGTCTCTACTAAAAATACAAAAATTAGCCAGGCATGGTGCCAGGTGCCTGTAACTCCAGCTACTCTGGAGGCTGAGGCAGGAGAATTGCTTGAACCCAGGAGGCGGAGGTTGCAGTGAGCCGAGATCGCGCCATTGCACTCCAGCCTGAGCGACAGAGTGAGACTCTGTCTCAAAAAATAAAATAAAATAAAAATAAATAAATAAATACAGCTCTTTTCTTTATAAATTACCCAGTCTCAGGTATTTCTTTCGAGTAATGCAAGAATGGCCTAATACATGAACGTTCAAAACCCTATCTTCTACCTTTTTGGGGGAAAAAAAAATGTGTATATAGACTGGGCGGAGTGGTTCACGCCTGTAATTCCAGCATTTTGGGAGGCCGAGGCGGGTGGATCACGAAGTCTGGAGATCGAGACCATCCTGGCTACCACAGTGAAACCCCGTCTCTACTAAAAATACAAAAATTAGCTTGGCATGGTGGCACGTGTCTGTAGTCCCAGCTACTCAGGAGACTGAGGCAGGAGAATCACTTGAACCCAGGAGGTGGAGGTTAAAGTGAGCTGAGATCATGCCACTGTACTCCAGTCTGGGTGATACAGCGAGATGCCATCTCAAAATAAATAAATAAAATAAATAAATATAGTTAATCGTATTCACCCTATAGGGCTGCAGAAAACCAGAACTCATTGCTCCTATCTAGCGGTAATTTTGTATCCATTAACCAACTTCTCACTGTCTGCCCTATAGGAAAACAGCATGTTGCTTGGCAAGAATGATACCATTTTGAAGTGAAAATGCCATAATGGATAATGTTTGACTTCTGCTTCTGCCGCAAGGTCTTTAAATAATGTCCAGAGCATAGATTACCCCTCACAAAGAAGCAATGCCTATAACATAGATAACCTCTCATACAAATGTTTAAACTCCTCCCCAGTGGTTACAAATTTCGCAAGAAAGTCTGAAGCATGACCAGCGGCATGCTTTACTAAGAAAGCTTGCTTTATAAAGGATATTTTTCAGCCAGGCACAACGGCTCACGGCTGTAATCCCAGTACTTTGAGAGGTTGAGGTAGGAGGATTGCTTGAGCCCAGCAGTTTGAGACCAGCCTTGGCAACATGGTGAGACCTCATCTCTACGTTAAAAAAAAAAAAAAAATTAGGTGGGCATGGTGGCACACACCTGTGGTCTCAGCTACTCAGGAGGCTGAGGTGGGAGGATCATTTGAGCTCGAGAGGTCATGGTTGCATTGAGCAGTGACCACATCACTGCCCAACAGAGCAAGACTCTGTCTCAAAGCAAAAAAATAAAAAATATATATATTTTTTCTGGAAGGCAGGTGTGGGTATCCACCCTCTCTTGTCTGCCCAAAACAAAACATCGTATCTGTTTGTAACAACATCCTCCAGGCTCACCCATGTTGCCACAAATGGCAGGATGTCATTCTTTTTTCTGGCTGAATGGCATTCTACTATGAATATATACCACATTTGCTTTATCCACTAATCTGTTGTTGGACACCTACAGTGACTTCATATCTGAGCTATGTGAATAGTGCTGCAATAAATATGAGGGTGCAGGTGTCTCTTCAATACACTGACTTGCAGTGGGATTGCTGGATCATATGATAAGTCCATTTTTAGTTTTTGAGAAACCCCCATACTGTTTTTTATAGTGACTATAATAATTTACATTTCCACCAACCATCTATAAGAGTTCTTTTTTCTCAGACTTCTCACAGCATTTGTTATTTTTTGTCTTTTAGTAATTAATAGCCATTTAACTGGAGTGGGATAACATCTCATTGTGATTTTGATTTGCATTTTTTTAGTAATTAGTGTTGTTGCACATTTTGTCACATATTTGCTGGTCATTTGTATGTCTTCTTTTGATGTCTATCCATGTTGTTTTTTGAGCCCCCGCTCTGTTGCCCAGGCTGGAGTGTGCAGTGGTGCAGTCTTGGGTCACTGCAGTCTCAACCTGCCGTGCTCAAGCCATCCTCTCACCTCAGCCTCCCTAGTAGCTGAGACTACAGTGTGTACCACCACTCCTGGATAATTTTTATATTTTTTGTAGAGACAGGGTTTCATCATGTTGCTCAGACTGGTCTTGAACTCCTGGGCTTAAGCAATTCTCCCACCTGAGCCTCCCAAAGGGCTGAGATTACACGCATGAGCCACCACACCTGACTTCTTGCCCACTTTTTGATGGGATTTGGTTTTTCACTGTTGAGCTGTTTGAGTTCCTTGTATATTCTGGATATTAGTCCCTTGGGGATGAATAGCTGGCAATTTTCTCCCATTCAACAGGTTGTCTCTTCACTCTGTTGATTGTTTTCTTTGCTGAGCAGAAGCTTTTTAGTCTAATACAGATTCAATTTTCTACTTTTGTTTTTGTAGGCTGTGCTTTTGGAGTCTTTGCCATTAAATTTTTGCCTAGAGCAATGTTCTGAAGCATTTCCCTTGTTTTCTTCTGGTAGCTTTAGAGTTCCAAGTCTTATATTTAAGTGTTTCATCCATTTTGAGTTGATTTTGTGTGTGGTGATAGGCGTCTAGTTTCATTTTTCTCCTATGTATATTCAGTTTTCCAGCACCATTAGTTGAAGAGGGTATCCTTTCCCCAATGTTTGTCCTCTCAAAAGTCAGTTGGGTCTAAATATATGGATTTATTTCTAGGTTGCCTATTCAGTACAGAAGCATTTAAGAAGGAAAGAATCAATATTCAAATCCTTCAACTCAGAAAGAGTCACAGTAATCATTTTGCTGTGTATGTCCTTCCAACTTTTATCCTATCCATGTGGTTTTAATAAAGTTAAAAATTATGACTAGTATAATAGGCAGTCTTCTAAAATGGCCTTCATTCATCCCATCTTCTAGTATTCGCACTTTTCTATAATTCCTTCCCCTTGAGTGTGGGCTGAACCTTAGTTAGTGACTTGCTTCTAACAAACAGAATACAGCAAAAGTGTCAATGTCAATTTCAAGATTAGGTCATAAAAGACTGAATTGCATCGTGCCAGCATTTTCTCTCTTTGGCTCTTCTCACATGCCTGCCCTGATAGAGGCAGCTGCCTGGTCAACTGAAGGAAGCCTCATTTCAATAGCCTCAAGGAGCTAAATCCAGACAAAATCTATGAGACTGAGCTTGGGAGCAGATACTGCACCAGTCAAGTCTTCAGACAGGAACACAGCCCTGGGCAATACTTTGATTGTAACCTCATGACAAACTCTGAAGAAAAGGACTCAACCTAGGCTGACCCATGCACTCTGAAATAATAAATGTGTCTTGTTTTAAGCCCTACATTTTGTAATAGTTTGTTACACAGCAATATTTAACTGATAAACCATGCATAAAATTGTATAGATCATTTTCAAAGCCTAACATCATAACATAAGCACTCTGCCAGGTTATTATACCTCTCTGTAAACTTTGCTTATTGTCTAATAATTCATCCACGATTTGCTTAACCATTTTGCTATTGCTGAACATATGAATTGTTTTCCAGTTTTCACTGTATGGTTAACACTATTATGCATAAAACATTGTCTTTAAGATGATTTCTTCAGACCAGGCATCCATAAGAATTATTAGGTCAAAGAGTATGACCCCAAAAAGGTACCTTTAACAACATGAGTTATGATAAACTTACCACCCTATCTTTTTAGGGTACAGTTCATTCCCTTTTATTTTATTTTATTTTATTTTATTTTTGAGATGGAGTTTCGCTCTTGTTGCCCAGGCTGGAATGCAATGGCTTGATCTCAGCTCACTGCAACCTCCACCTCCTGGATTCAAGAGATTCTCCTGCCTCAGCCTCCTAAGTACTTGGGATTACAGATATGCACCACCACACCCAGCTAATTTTGTATTTTTAGTAGAGACAGGGTTTTTCCATGTTGGTCAGGCTGGTCTTGAACTCCTGACCCCAGGTGATCTGCCTGCCTCGGCCTCCCAAAGTGCTGGGATTACAGGCGTGAGCCACTGCACCTGGCCCATTCTCGTTTATTTTTATGTATTGATTTATTTATTTGAGACAAGAGTCTTGCTCTGACACCCGGGCTAGAGTGCAGTGGCACCATCACAGCTCACTGCAGCCTGGACCTACCAGGCTTATGCAACCTCCCCACCTCAGCCTCCTGAGTAGCTGGGACAACAAGTGTGCACCACCATGCTCAGCTAATTTTTTTTTTTTTTTTTTTTTGCTATAGAGACGGGGCCTCCCTATGTTGTCCAGGCTGGTCTCGAACTCCGGGGCTCAAGTGATCCTGCCACCTTGGTCTCCCAAAGTATTGGGATTACAGGTGTAAGCCACTGCACCCAACCTCTCATTCTCCTTTAAATCCTAATTATATGAACCAAATTACCTGACAAAGCTCCCATACAGGCAGGCTGAGAACCAAGGATTTGGTTGGGATTAGAAAGTAAGATCTTAGGGCCGGGCGCGGTGGCTCAAGCCTGTAATCCCAGCACTTTGGGAGGCCGAGACGGGCGGATCACGAGGTCAGGAGATCGAGATCATCCTGGCTAACACGGTGAAACCCCATCTCTACTAAAAAATACAAAAAACTAGCCGGGTGAGGTGGCAGGCGCCTGTAGTCCCAGGTATTCGGGAGGCTGAGGCAGGAGAATGGCATAAACCCGGGAGGCGGAGCTTGCAGTGAGCTGAGATCCCGCCACTGCACTCCAGCCTGGGTGACAGAGCGAGACTCGGTCTCAAAAAAAAAGAAAAAGAAAGAGTCTCATTCTGTCACCCAGGCTGGAGTGCAGTGGCATGATCATAGCTCACACTATGATCGAACTCCTAGGCTCAAGTGATCCTCCCATCTCAGTCTCCCAAATTTAGCTAGGAGTATAGGCATGCACCACCATGCCTGGCTAATTTTTTATTTTTTGTGGAGACGGGGGTCTCACTGCGTTACCCAGGATGGTCTAGAACTCCTAGGCTTAAGTGGTCCTACAGCCTTGGCCTCCCAAAATGCTGAGATTACAGGCATAAGCCACTATGCCTGGCCGTCTCTATTTTATGAACTTCATAAAACCTGGATCTATCCCTAAGAAGGGGGATAAAATAACAGTACAGTCAGGCTAGGTGCAGTGGCTCACACCTGTAATCTCAACAATTTGGGAGGCTGAGGCAGGTGGATCACTTGAACTGAGGAGCTTAAGACCAGCCTGGGCAATATGGCAAAGCTCTGTCTCTACAAAAAAATACAAAAAAAAAAAAAAAAAAATAGCTGGGCGTGGTGGTGCACACCTGTAGTCCCAGCTACTTGTGGGGGGCTGAGGCAAGAGGATCACTTGAGCCCAGGAGGTTGAGGCTACAGTGAGCCATGTTTGTGCAACTGCATTCCAGGTCTCACAAAGTGAGACCCTGTTTCAACAATAATGATAATAATAGTACACCATGTGTCACAAACAGCATTTCAGTAAACAATGGATATGATAGTGGTCCCATAAGATTATAATGGGGCCAGGTGTGGTGGCTCCCTCCTGTAATCCCAGCACTTTGGGAGGTCGAGGCAGGTGGATCACCTGAGGTCGGGAGTTCGAGACCAGCCTGACCAACATAGAGAAACCCCATCTCTACTAAATGCGGGGGTCTCTCCTGCAGACCCTGACCCAACGACGGATGAATAATGTACACTGACACATACATATTCTGCTTTGCCAGTCCGGCTGAGTGTCCGTGCCACTTACAGACACCAAGGAAGGTTCTGTACCAAGTCATCAGCCACAGCCTCAACTTGCCAGCGAGACTTGCATTCAGTAAAGATTAATTGACAAAAGTTGTGAGTAAACACACCTGTGGGTAATTAACCTGGTCATCCCTACCCTGGAGAGAGCTATCATGCACCCCTAAATGATCAAAGGTTGGTCTTAAGACCACATGAATAAACAAGGTAGTTAGATAAAGTACTCTACCTTCCTTTGTACCCACTTTAAGCTATTTACTCAAGGTAAGAATTCGGTTGCCTTCAGCCATAACCTTATCCTGAGACTTTTGCAAAAAGAAGGTTTGTGGCTTATAATTTTCCCCACCATCCTGACTGAACCCCCACAACTAAAAATACAAAGTTAGCTGGGCGTGGTGGTGCATGCCTGTAATCCCAGCTACTCAGGAGGCTGAGACAGGAGAATTGCTCAAACCTGGGGGGCAGAGTTTGCAATAAGCGAAGATTGCGCCATTGCACTCCAGCCTGGGCAACAAGAGCGAAATTCCATCTCAAAAAAAAAAAATTATGATGGAACTTAAAATTCCTATCACCTAGTGACATTTTAGCTGTTGACATTATTCACATGTTGAGAGTGATAGCACAACACATTACTTGTGCATTTGGGATGATACTGGTGTAAACAGACCTACTGTGCTCCAGTCATACAAACATGTATAGTAATGTCCTAGGCCTTCACATTCACTCACTATTTACTGATGAACTCACTCAGAGCGACTTCTAGTCCTGCAAACTCCATTCATGCTAAGTGCCCTATATACATGTACTATATGTATACCATACCATTTTTTTCTTTCCTTTTTTGAGATGGGGTATTGCTGTGTTGCCCAGGCTGATCTCAAACTCCTAGTCTCAAGTGATCTTCCTGTCTCAGCCTCCCAAGAAGCTACGACTACAGATATATGCCACCATCCCTGGCTAAGTTTTTAAAAACTTTTTGGAGACGGGGTCTCACTATGTTGCCTAGGCTAATCTTGAACTCCTGGCCTTGAGCATTCCTTCTGCCTTGGCCTCCCAAAGCACTAGGATTATAGGCAGGAGCCATCATGCTTGGCCCATTTTTAATCTTATTTACAGTATTTTTAGGGTACCTTTTCTATGTTTAGATATATTTAGATACATAAAACCTACCATTGTGTTACAATTGCCTACAGTGTTCAGTACAGTAATATGCTATATAGGTTTGTAGCCTAAGAGCAATAGGTTATACCATATGGCCTAGGTGTGTAGTAGGCCATGCCATCTACGTTTGTATAAGACACTCTATGATGTTCTCACAACAAAGAAATCACCTAACAATGCATTTCTCAGAGCGTAGCCCTGTTGTTAAGTGATGCATGATCATGCTTATCACACAGAGTAACTATAAAGATTAAATGAGATAATATATTTAATGATTTAAAATAGTGCCTGAGTTGGGCATGATGGCTCATGCCTATAATCCCAACACTTTGAGAGGCTGAGGTGGGTAGATTGCTTGAGCCCAGGAGTTCAAGCCCAGTCCTGGCAACATAGCAAGACTCCATCTCTATAAAAAAATTTAAAAAGGAGCCAGGAGTTGTGTCATGATCCTGTAGTCCCAGCTACTCAGGAGGCTACTCAGGATTGCTTGAGCCCAGGAGTTCAAGCCCAGTCCTGGCAACATAGCAAGACTCCATCTCTATAAAAAAATTTAAAAAGGAGCCAGGAGTTGTGTCATGATCCTGTAGTCCCAGCTACTCAGATCCTCAGGTGGGAGGATTGCTTGAGCCTGGGAGATTGAGGCTGCAGTGAGCCATGGTCATACCACTGCATTCCAGCCTGGGCAACACAGCAAGACCCTGTCTCCATCAATCAATCAATAAAACAGTTTCTGGCACATAGAAAGTCCCGAATCATATATAGTAGCTACTTCTTTGGAACGTATGACTGCAGAATTTACTTTTCTCCCTTTTTTTGCCCTTTAAATATGTAACCACTTCAGAAAACTCAATTTACAAAAACCCAAATTTTGGAAGAGAGAATAAGCCAGTGAGTAATAATTCTAGTTATAAAATGACTCACTAACCATTGTTAGGCTCTTTACATTTTTACTAGATGTCTTAAAAGCAGTAATCCATCCTCTGAGCAAACACAATGATTGAGACACTATAAATACTTTGAAATCCTGAGAGGGCAGACCCTGCGGAGAACAGAGGAATAAACGGAACTTTGGCATCCTGTGCAGCTCCTGTCAAAGTGCCGGAAGCCAGAAGGGGCTTCTCCCTCACTGGACTGAAGAGGGATTCACCATCTTCCCAGCTAGACCCCAAGTCCTGAGCCTCACATTCCTTTAACTTCCACTTCCCTCCAGCCAACCCAGTCCATTTGGAAATTCCTAGAATTTCAGCCTGATCCTTCCTCAAGAACAAAGTGGGGCCGGGCGCAGTGGTTCATGCCTGTAATCCTAGCACTTTCGGAGGCCGAGGTGGGCGAATCACCTGAGGTCGGGAGTTTGAGACCAGCCTGATCAACATGGAGAAACCCCATCTCTACTAAAAACACAAAATTAGCCAGGCGTGATGGTGCATGCCTGTAATTCCAGTTACTCGGGAGGCTGAGGCAGGAGAATCGCTTGAACCCAGGAGGCGGAGGTTGCGGTGAGCCGAGATCGCGCCATTGCACTCCAGCCTGGGCAACAAGAGCGAAACTCTAGCTCAAAAAAAAAAAACAAAGAAAAAGAAAAAAAAGAAAAAAGTGGAAGGCAGCATTTCCTGCCGAGGCCTTCTGACCTGGCATCAGATGAGCTGGCTCTAGACAAGGGTGACAGCCCCGAATCAGATGGCTCTGGCACTGCATCTAAGGGGACAGGGCACACTGGGTCAGAACGGACCTTCTGGCACTGGGCAGTGTAGGATGGACACCCCCACTGTCCCTGAAGGTTGCTAAAGCTGCAGCCCCAGCCCCTGCCCCTGCTAGAGCAGCTCCCAGGAGGATTCCCTGTAGCCAGATATTCAGTGATGCTGTGGGAACTGGCCTGAGTCCAGAGGTCTTCTGAAATTCTGAGTCAATCCTCGGGAGGAAGTAACCACTAGGCGTGAGAGCCTGTGTGACCATTTGAAAAGCTGCAGAGAGCCCGGAGCCACCCATAGTCCCAGCATACAGCCCAGGGGTGCCTGTGGCCCAGCGCTCTCTGGGCTGTGGTTGACACAGCTCAGGGAGCAAAATCATAGCTAACCCTAATATAATAGTAGCTCACTCTCACTTCCTTAAGAAGAGTCCTACTTTAAGCATTGTATTAGTTTCCTGTGGATGCTATAATAAATTGCCAAAAATTGGGTGGCTTAAAACAACAAGAACTTATTTTCTTACAGTTCTGGAAACTGGAATCTGAAAAGGTATTTGGCTGGGCCAAGCTCTCTCCAAAGGCTCAAGAGGAGACTCCTTCCTTGCCCCTTCTAGCTCCCAGTGGCCCCAGGTGTTCTTTGGTATGTGGCTGCCTCACTCCAACCTCCTCCTCCCTGCATGTCTCCTCCTCTTCTGCCCCTGTCATTGTCACTGGATTTAGAGCCCACTTGGATAATCCAAGATGATCTCCTTATCTCAAGATCTCTGACTTAATTACATCTGCAAAGACTCTTCCCAAATAAGGTCACATTCACAGGTTTTGGGGTTAGAACATGGACCTCTGTGTTACATATACTAACTTCTATGCTCACAACAACTCTATTTTTTTAAATGCTCTTTTTTTATAGATGGAGAACTCAGGTATAGGCAGTTAAGGAATTTGGCCCAGGTCACACAGCCAGGAGGTAGCATAGTCACTATATCATATTGCCCCTGCCATAAGTCCTGGCACAAGAGCATTCCCACAGTGATTAAGGGGGTCTGGGACATAGGAAGCCAAACCTTGTTACATAACCTCACCATTCCATACACACCTGGACATTTGATTAAATGACTGAAATAATATTCAAATAGATGAGGGGCTGGGCACAGTGGCTCGTATCAGTAATCTCAGCATTTTGGGAGGCCAAGACAGGAGGATCGCTTGAGCCCAGGAGGGCATGATCAGCCTGAGGAACATAGCAAGACCTCGTGTCTACAAAAAATTTAAAAATTAGCCAAGTGTGATGGTGCATGCTTGTAGTCCCAGGTACTCAGAAGGCTGAAACTGGAGGATTGCTTGAGCCCAGGAAGTCAAGGCTATAGTGAGCCGTGATCATGCCACTGCGCTCTAGCCTGGGCAACAGGGCAAGACCCTGTCTCTAAATAAATAAATAAAAATGAAATACAATGGATGAGAGTGCCATGAGGAAGGATTTCAGGTAAAAGGACAAGTGCCATTTCATTCACACTTTCCATTGGGAATGGCGTCTGGAACTTGGTAAGCACTGAATCCATGCTGGTCGTTATCATGCACATTTCCTAGCAGCCAGTGAACAAGAAGGGGAGAACTAGCACAATGGGAGACACAGTCTCTTTACCCTTGCAGGTGGCCCTGGCCTGGCAGGCTGTGGTACCAGTCTGACCTGACACCTCAGCACCCTCTCCCATAGGGAAACTGAGGGATGGTGACATAAAATTAGAATCTGAGTTATGTAACTAAAATCAAACCAATGTTCCTAAATAAGTTAATCATAGAATTAGCAGTGTAATCCAGCAATTTCACTCCTAGGTATTCAACTCCTAAGACTGAAAACAAGTGTTCAGGCTGGGTGTGGTGGCTCAAGCCTGTAATCCCAGCACTTTGGGAGGCCAAGATGGGCGGATCACAAGGTCAGGAGATCGAGATCATCCTGGCTAACACGGTGAAACCCCATCTCTACTAAAAAATACAAAAAACTAGCCGGGTGAGGTGGCAGGCGCCTGTAGTCCCAGCTACTCGGGAGGCTGAGGCAGAAGAATGGCGTAAACCAGGGAGGCAGAGCTTGTAGTG